>NC_057811.1:477588846-477637973 GCF_018294505.1 Triticum aestivum
CCGGTGGTTGGGTTAAGGGTGGTGTCGATGATGCGGATCTGCGGCCGTGGACGGGGCGTCAAAAGCTGCTCCGGTAGGTTGGATGAGGGTGCGAGGAAGCGGATCTGAGGCCGTGGACTTGTGAGTTGGCAAAGCGGCCCCAGTAGGGTTGAGAATGGTATAGGCGAAGCTACTCCGGTAGGGTTGACGATGGTGTCGGTGAAGCGGCTCTAGTAGGGTTGAGGAAGGTGTCGGCGAAGCGGCTCCGGTAGGGTTGAGGAAGGTGTCGGCGAAGAGGATCAGAGGCCGTCGACGGGGGCGTCGGTGGGGCGGCTCCGGGGGGTGTGGACGAAGCGTCTCCGGTGGGGCGGCTCCGGGGGGTGTGGACAAAGCGTCTCCGGTGGGGAGTACGAATGAGCCGCTGCAGATGCGTGGCGGTTGATGAGAGTACCGGCGAAGCAGATCCGGTGCCGTGGACAAGGCCGACACTGAATGGGCTGTGGTACAGTGGTGGATGAGCAGTCTACTTGTTTCTAGGGGAGGTGGGAGGGGTAGATGCGGCCGCAGAAGCAGATCCGGCGAGGTGGACGCCGCTGGCAGTGAATGGGCTATGGTACACCGGTGGATGAGCAGTCTAGGGTTTCGAGAGGAGAGGGGAGAAAGGGCGATGAAGTACGGACGACGTGATGTAAGATGCTCTGGTGCTGTGGAGTTGGTCGTTTTTGCGGGAGGGGGAGAGGAAATGGGGGTGTCGTGTAGTGGGGGAACCGGAAGTTACCAAAGCAGCCCCGACCTATCATGTAGATGAGGGCGGTATTATAACTGTTGGTCTCCGTGCACCAAGGACAAAAGGGGGATTTCGCATGCTAAAGACTAAGGTGGCGGAAATTTTAGAAGGAGGCGGGAGATTTTGCCGCCCGCGGGATCGGTTTCAACTAATTTTCGACCGTGCTAGCGGGAAGGTCGTGCTAGACTGTGTACACGGGGCACGCGTCAAAAGTTAATAACTGGTGTGAAGTCCACCCCAGAAAAAAAGACAATAACTCAGGATGATGCGCCGATAACTTGGACATTCACACAGGCGCGGCCAATCGTACGGGTGTAGTGGCGCGTTCACAAAAAAGGGATCAAACGCTCAGCCTATGTATTTCTCGTGTAAATAGATAATTTAGTGCCATTGGTTATTTACTTTAAACATAATGCATTGACGTGTTAGTGTAGAGGCGCACAAAAAGAAATGGATATTGTAGTCAGCTACTTAAAAGTGTTACCTCATATGATTACATAGCCTCCATTTCATAAATTGCGTACCCGTTGAATTCATATATGAATATTACATATATTACTTCAAAATAGAAACTTAAATCATCCAAGACTAATGAATTTGAATGCAAGAGTAACAATGGTGCATATACATGATAGCTACATTGGTTGTTTGAAGAAACATCACTGTAACTTTGGCATGCACAACTGAAAAGGTTTATTTAAATATAAAAAAAATGTGATATGTGAGTGTCCAATCTTTATAGCGTTGAATCGATATTGTACCTTTGGCCACGATACGAAGTAGATATTGACTTATGTTCAAGCGATGCACGTCCACGATCGCTAGATAGTGATACGTGAATGAATTGTGCAATCTCTCACACACGCATACATATCTCATTTCCCTGTGGGCATCGGAATCACACACGCACACTTCATGTATTTCTCTCCCTCCGTCAGGGTTAAATTCGTCTTTCTACCCCGTCCTACAAGTCTCTCACACAGAAACACACACGCTCTCTATGTCTAACACGCCCACCCCTTTAATTCCGCCCACCCACAACCACTAATGTCTCAAAGTATAATAATGTCTCTCACACATATGCTATCTACCTATCCCTTAATATAGCTAGATATGTGTCACACAAACTCCTTTTCCCTACTAGCAAGATGCCCATGCGTTGCATGGAACATCAAGATGCATTTGTATGAGAAGTTTATCTTGTGAGAGAAAAGGATGAACGAGGGAATGCCTTATTTGCAAATGCGGAGAGGGGTGTGGGTATCTTTTTGCAAAATTCTCATAGTTTCCTTCCTGTCCGTCGGATATAAATCGGATGGCCTATATTGCAGGATGGCAGGAACACCATCATCACCAACTCTGTTTTTTATAAGAGTAGAGATATGTGAGTGCCACTGCCCACCCCCCCACACACACCCACACTTCCCAACACCGAAGGAGTAGGGTGACACCTCGATCTTGATACTAATCTATCGACTGACTTCTCTCTCAAACATACACACACACACACTACCCGGCACCGAAGGAGTAGGGTGGCACATCGATCTTGATAATAATCTATCTACTCCTCTTTCAAACACACACACACACACACTTGCTAGTTGTGCCTCTGTGCCTACCGCGCACACTCTCGATACGTCTTTCTCTCCCTCCCCCCCCAACAATGACAGCAGAAGGGTGACAACTCGATCTGATCATAATGTGTCAATTGGTTTCTCTCTCAAACATTGTGTCTCGGTGCCTCGCTCGGTAGCCCCCTCGATATGTAGACTTCTCGCGCGCGCACAGCTGTAGTGACGATGACGCTGAACCCAGTGTGCCTTGTTTTTACCAGCCTCATGTGATAGTTTTCACCCTGTTTTCTGTTAATTAACAAGGCAACCTTTTATTTGTTACTACTAGTGAATCTGAAATCATTCGGGGCAGACATAAAATATATCACTTCAACCCAATTATCGCAGCAACTATTTTAAAAGAAATTAGCTAGCTGCCCGTGCACAGAACATCAAGATGCATTTGTATGAGTAGTTTATCTTGTGAGAGAAAAGGTTGAACGAGGGAAGGCCTTATTTGCGAACGTGGAGAGACGTGTGGGTATATTTCTGCAAATTGCCATAGTTTCTTTCCTATCCGTTAGATATAAATCCGATGGCCTATATTGCAGTATGGCACGCACACCATCATCACCAACTCTGTTTTCTACTCCCTCCGTCCGAAAATACTTGTCATCAAAATGGATAAAAAGAGATGTATCTAAAACTAAAACACGTCTAGATACATTTCCTTTTATCCATTTTGATGACAAGTATTTCCGGACGGAGGGAGTATTTGTCTTTTTAGAGATTTCAACAAGTGACTATGACCGGACCTTACCAACATACTCAAAAAAGTAGTCCATAATTTTGATGTTACCCTCTTTTCTTGGCGGTGCAGTGCCATCTGGATACCTCATAAATAAATCAAGGACAAATATGACCCCTTCCTGAAAAGACATACGGAGCAAAATGAGTGAATCTACACTCTAAAATATGTCTACATACACATCCGTATGTGGTAGTCCATTTGAAATCTGAAAAAGACAAATATTTAGGAACGAATGGAGTATATATAAGAGTAGACATGGAGATATATCTCCAGCATGGTCTACAACAAAAATGTGCTGGGCTGGTTAGCGCCGGATGCTCGCAACACGATGACATGAGTTCGAATTCTGTCTTTTAACTTTATATTTTTATATTATATATTACTCTACTTATTTAATATATACTTCTTTCGCTACTGTACTGACAGTGGAACCCACAGAGTACTTAGAATACAAGATTAAGGATGGACTTGTTTCTTTTTAACTTTCTGTATGAAGCTGTAGCCACCCTGCAAGTCACGTGTACACTGTACATGCAATTAACTTTTTATAGAGGGACAATCATACAGGCAATTAACTCAAATGGATTGGATGTCACTCTATTATTTCCAGCATAAAGAGCATCTCCAACGGCAGCCGGCAAATTTCCTCCCGCTTCCTTAAGCGGAGGACGACATCAAACGCCAGCGGCATACATTTTTACAACTCTAACCAACCAGATGAAATTCGTGCAAACACGGACTGATTTCATATAAGCATGAAGGATTTCGTATAAAAAATCCAGATCTTCATATAAACATGATGGATTTCATTACATTTACATGAACTAAGAGGTGCCAATCCGGCTCTCTTGTATAATTAATACTCCCTCCGTCCGGAAATACTTGTCCTAGAAATGGATGTATCTAGACTTATTTTAGTTCTAAATGGCCGCCCGCGGATCCCTTTGTCTTCCTCATGTCCGTCAGACACTTGCGGGGTCGACGAAGGTCCTCGGAAGAGACGAAGCAGCAAAGAAACCACCTGAATCCGCGGTCGTCGCCTCGGCGGTGGCCTTCATGGGTCCCAAGTGGCGGCGGCCTCCCGTGTTCTACTTCTCCTCGATGATGGCAGCGGACACGGAGAAGCTGGCCACCGACTCGTCGCTCTCCACGCACCCGGCTTCTGTCTCTGCCTGCATGGCGCTGCCGCAGGCACGGGAGGCGCGCCCACAGGCACGGGAGGCGCGGCCACCGCAGACACTGGTGGCGCGGTACGACGCGGCAGCGACGGCGCCCGTACCGGCGTGCTAGCCGCCGTGCCGGCGTGGAGCAACTCGCCACTCCTCATCGAACTGAACTGGAGCGGCGAGTTGCTGAACCACACGCCTGCTTGGGGCGGCAACTGGCTCCGTTGGGCCAAGCGAGGTTGGTGAAGCACCGAGCGGCCTCGCCCGTATCCGGAGGGCTCGGCGGGCCACCCAGTCGGGTAATATGCTGGAGAACGGCTCATCGGAAGCCATCGGAAGAGTGGAGAAAATGGTGAAGGAGGAGATGGGGGAGCGGCGGAGGGGTGAGATTCTTGCCCGCTGTCTGTCTGGCCTCGTGTAAATAGAGGGCGGACGGTAGGAGCTTGGCCGGCGTCTGGCCTCGTTTAAACTGAGGGCGGACGGTAGGAGCTTGGCCGACGTCTGGCCTCGTTTAAACTGAGGGTGGATGGGAGGAGCTCGGCCGGTGTTGCGTTTAATTCCGGCCCGCTCATGAATGGACGTGTGGCAGGAGTAGGATTCTCGGTTTGCATGCGGGTTTAACGGAGGGGTTTAATGGAGGCGCCAGGCGTGCAGCGGGCGGCGCAGTACTATTCGATTTGACAGCAGTAATGAGCCGTCAAATCACAAAGGCCCTCGCCTCTCGTGAAACCGACCGAGCTAGACTGCCCCGCCCTCTAGCCTTTTAAAAAATGTATATGCTCCACTTTTGTACAGTAGTAGTATCGATGGATTGCGCCATGGAGCAAAACTTGAAATTAAAAAAAAGGTGGTACATATAGAGAGCGCTCGTCGCCAAATTATGCATATAGTACTATTAAAAAGGCTTGTCACAATAATGGTGTCCAGCACAAGTGCACAACCCACCCCTCAACTAAGCACCCTGGAATTCTTTGACAAAACTAAGCACCCTGAAATTCTTTGACAACTAAACTGCTGGCTATATGATGTTGGCCATATATATTGTACATATATAATGTGAAGAAACGAGTGGTAGTACTATACCAACTAAAAGATGAAATGTAAGAAATACTAGTATGTACGTACTGAAGAGTTAAAGTAACAAGAAGAAACATAACATAGTTTTGCTGGGGGCTCAGCACAACACACCCCTCAAATTAAATTAAGCACACATGAAATTAAACTTTGCAACTATTCCGGTAGACACTGCATTAGAACCACCATGAGCAATGACACTGCCACCTTACTCGGAGTCCTCGTCCACGTCCTCGACTTCGTCCTCGACTTCGTCCTTGTCCCTCTTCCTCTTGGCCGATACTTCTTTGCTTGAACCGCACACTTGGCTGTTGCTCTTCATCCAACCCTTGTAGATATTGAAGCAAAGGTAGCCATCCATTGCAGCGTAGTGGATGTGGTCTATATCTAGTACATTCCGCTGCCATGCATGACGATGAAACGTGCATGGAGGTTTCTCCAGTTTACCGTACGAAGGATGAACCATGGCTCCTGCCAGGGTCAGCATTGAAGGCTGACGAGAGGACACCAGCCGATTCTTCTGGAGGTCGAAGGTGTTGCCTACAACGAGGCCTATCCGACGCAGGACTTCTTTGTCGTTACCAAAGTCTACAGTAACGAATTTGACTAGGTTGCTCTCGAGGAAGTCCTTAAAATCCTGGCACTGAACGTCGGCATGGCATATGTGGTAGACCAAGCATAAGTCATGCACGCAAACCTGGATCACGGCGGGCTTCTTCCTCTCTTCGTCCTTTAGATCCTTCTCTCGTCCCAGGACTGTGGTGTACTCAACATCTAGCCCAGCGACCCACTCATCATCTGAGTCTTCGAACATGCGTCTGAAGCGAGAAAGGCATCCTTTCACCGTCGCGGAAGAACGGGTGTAGATGACGTCGAACTCATCGCCGGTGATGGTTCTAACCTTGTACTCACCGCCGATCGGGGAGATTTGGGACGCCATGGATTTGGGAGGAGGGTTAGGATTAGTGGAACTGCCATAATGTGAATGGACGGGACGACTAGGAGCGAACCGCCGTAGTATTGAAGGACGTGCGGGGACGAGTAGGAGCGAACTGCCAGCGTGCGAATGGCAGGGTAGTGGCTTTCCATTCTCCCATGATTCGGGCTTCCGAGAGCCCTTGGATCTGAGATCGAACGGTTGCATGGCGTGATTCTAGACCTATGGGTGAATATCCTATCCTGGAGGGTTATTTTGCAAATTTTCAGCAACTTAGCATGCGACCGTTTGATCTCAGATCTAAGGGCTGCCAGCAGCCCGTATCGTGGTCACACCTACCACGACCGTCGCGTAGCTCGTGTGGTCGCGCCCTTGGAGATTTAACACGGTGCGTTAGGGTATCTGATGTTGGCATGTCATACATAGTCATCACTTAGTCACTCATACTACAACAAGGTTTTGGCTATAAGTGTATTTTTTTACTTCTCTCTATCTCTTTCTTCGTACTCCCTCCGTCCCATAATATAAGAACGTTTTTGACATTAGTGTAGTGCCAAAAACGTTCTTATATTATGGGACACAAGGAGTACTAGTATTTATTGCATTGCCAAGGAGTGACCTCTTCCAATGAAATGGTGTTGCTAAGTTTGCTTCATTTAATTAGCTATAGACTCAAAATTTTCTTTTCACCTAGGTACACGCGCTTAGCACCGTTTCTTCCTTGGGTCACCAAACTAGTCTCTCTCTTCTTGATCAACTTGCCACATCAGACTTTATGCCTATGTGGCAAGCTTAAGCACCTGTAGGAGCAAGTAATTACAATACTGCGCTTTACATGGCATTTTTTCATATGTGGAGGAAAGAGAGGCAAGGAAAAAGTGGAGAAGTGGGCTCTCATGCAAGAGCCAGCCTCTACTACATGGTGGAGCATTGGGAGAGGCACCTGTATGGAGGTGGTCAGGAATCGGGAGACTCACGCCGGTCGTAGCGCCGCAGTTAAAATGACAATGGCAAGTCAAATCACGGGGCCCACCTGTCCAGCAGTAACTCGCTGTCAAATCACACAGCCCTACGTTTGCAGCAGCCTACTCCCTCGTCTTCTCGCGTCTCTGTTGAACCGACTAGGCGGAACTGCCCCGCCTACCGCACAGGAAAAGCCCGCGCAGTATACTCCCTCCGTCTAGGTGACCAAGGTGGAGAGGAAAACGAGAGAACTTAATGTTTAGTATTTGCTAAGGCTGGTTGTAATGGTACTAGCCTTAGCAATTTTGATGAGGTGTCATAGAATTAAATGAAGAAAGAGAGAGAGAGTTGAGTACTATGTGTCATACATGGCAATAAATAAAGTACTACATGATACTAATATATGATACATGGCACAGGAGTACTAAGTATTATTAATACAGTTTTGCTAGAACTGATCTAGATGAGATATAATTTGGTCTCATTCATCTTTTATAGCCATTGGATGTGATGCTATATAAGATGCGTGTGTGCTGACATGGGTTGTATTTGTTCTTGTGCAACGAACTGACCACTGCATGTCATGTTTGATAGTCTCAAGTCATTAAAAGCATACAAGCCCCACATCTCTTCTTGGTTGATTCCTCTATTTATGTCAAAAAATAAGAAACAACATGAGAGTTAATGCACCACGCCTATGTGTTTACTATTTGGTTTTCGTAAGATGACTTAATACTCACCTAGACGGAGGGAGTATTCGATTTGACAGCGGGCGGCGCAGTTCTCGATACGGCTTTAATGCAGACGAGGGAGGGAGTAGCGGTTCCCGATATGTTGAACGGCCAATGCATCCTCCTTCAGTTAATGCATGAGGGAAGTAATGGGAGGAGGTCCGGGAAAAGAGGCTGCACGATGTGAATGCAACGCAGTTTGCCCTCATTGTCCTCATATAAAGGCGCCCCTCCATTCCAATGCATCTACCACATCGTACGCACCTAAGCATTTGCCTAAGCACCTACACTAAGCGCAAAAGAGCTCACTCCAGACCCATGGCGGCGATGCGCGTGAGCGGCCAGCGGCTGCGCCAGATGGTCCACGACGCCGGCCTACGGCATGGCGCCGAGGATCGTCTCCAGACGGTGTTGGAGACCGGCTGGTGGATGGCCGCCATCGACGCCAACTACGACCCTCAGTTGGACCAGATGATCGTTGCCACCAGCAACAAGTTCACCGTCCTCAAGAAGCTCGCGGACGACATCGCCGTACTCCTCCAGCCCGCGCGCCCGGGCTCCTCATTGCCTGCCACCCTAATCGGCCTCCATGGCCGGAACCTCTTTCAAGCACTGGTGGCCCTGCGACTGCCCGCTGACGCCACGAAGAATGTCCACCTGGAGGTCGCGCTCGCCGCGAGGCGCCTCGCCCTGCAAGAATTCGTCGACCTACACATCCACGTGTACGAGCAAATCGTGTACATAGGTATCTACAAGGCTAGTGAGGACGCTACGACGTTGGCCTTCCTCAACCGGCTGGAAGCCTTGGATGCCTTTGCTGAGAAGCACCTCGACCTCGCCACAAAAGCCGCCGCTCCTTAGCCGCCGGTCGGTGGCCCGGCGCACTAAGTTGAGGAGGAGGAGGTCGTACATTCGTGGATCCATCTTTCTTCTTGCCTTCTGTAACCACCACTGCGATCGCATCATCGTGGCCTTAATTCTTATTGTGCTGTTGCATTCTCGTTCCAGCCAATACCGACATGTGCGATCCTTTTGCTTAATTATATGCATCACTGTAACTAGTACTCCATCCGTCAATTTATAAGTTGTGCTTACCTTTTCCATCAACTGCGTGCAACGCGCGGGCATCTTGCTAGAAACACTAGAATATGTCTATATAATCCGTATGTGATAGTCCATTTGAAATCTCAAAAAAGACAAATATTTAGGTACGGAGGGAGTAATATATTAGGAGTATATCAAAACAATAGTGATTTCTTTCAAGTTTGTGAACAAATACTACTATTCTACTACTTTGGATCCGTCGCAATGCACGGGCACATTGCTGGTAAAAGGAAAAGGCCTGCCGCGTTCGCGTCGCACCCCCACACGCCTGGGTATCGGGAGTACAACACGGCCCGTCCGGCATGACACATAGCTTAGGGAAGGCGTGTTGACTAGCATTTTCACTTTCATGTGGGACTGCCGTTGAGCAAACCGACACCCCGCCCGCCGCCAGGTTGGAAAACAGAAACGAGGGGAATATCTAGCTGTAGCACGGAAGCCAAGAAATTTGGTGTCAGACGGGGCTCGTTGATAGAGTAGGGGCATTCCGTACTAGTACTACTCCTACTAGTACCAAGTTTGTACTCCTAATACTATATTACTAGTACTACCACTATACAACTAGTAGGTACGCGCATGGCACAACATCGTAGGAACAAAAAAGGGAAGATCTTGTTTTGGGTGATTTATCTTTTTTCAATCAACGTAGTATGAATAATATGATGTGGGGGGCACCCATGAAGCTTATGTGGCTTGGTTGCATGGCTACGGAAGGTTAGAGAAAAATAAATAGATAATGTGTTTAGACCACTAAATAGATATACTTTGGATCCATTGCAACGGACCGACACATCTATATCTATACCCCCTATATAGTGTGTGAAAAACTTTGAAAGTTGGTCGTTGGATGAAGCCAATCCGACGGTACAAAGATGGCAAATCCGAGCACTACTGGCCGTTGGATATCATCCACTAGATTCTGCCACATGTACAATCTAGAAGACTCCATGGTTGAACTTAATTCATGACTAACTTTGCCACAACTAAGCTTAGGCAAAGTTATTAGTTCTTCAAAATGAGAGCCACAAGTTGGCAAGCCTAAGGGAATCTTGCCACATTTTTTGTGTCTTTCTCATGTGGGGCCTTAGTGTGGCTTGCCTAAGGTGTGGCTTGAACCAAACACTCACCTAAGTTAATCAAACTTGCCTAACCTTACATTCCACCAGATTTTGCCACATGTTAGAATCCAGAAAGCTCCACATGTAGAAGCATAATGCACAAACCACCAGAATCTCATGCGTGCAATGCACGTGTACCTTACTAGTTCTAGTTGGTAGTAGTAAGAAACAAATTCCAGTTTTGGCACGAGCTCGTACTGCGGGAGCACCACAAGGCCTGCCGCAGGAGTTACATTTCCCTCTCGGGGCCCACGGGACTGAACTTCAGTGGCTTAGTGCCCGACCTATGAGTCAATGACATGCGGACCTTAAATGCGGCTGGCCCACATGTCATTCTCATGGTGGTGGCGTGGTTCGCGACTCACTCGTTCGAGATGAACCGGCAGGTGGTGGCGTGGCCGTGGCGAGGGTGCCACAGCTGGGCGTCGGGGCGTTACGAGGCGTAGATGGCCACACCCGCGGGTACTACCTATAGTACATAAGTACTCCAGCTGAGGATTGATGACCGGGACGAAATGTGTCACAGCCGCTGGATGAAAATTCGATGGTGCGGGAGTACGGATCGGAGCACAGCAGCGGAGCAGGCAAACCGCGTCCAATCGGGTGTGTCTGTGGTAGAAAGTTGATGGTCGCCACAGTTCAGCTGGCCCGCATGTCATGCACACAAAGGCAGAGGAGCGGTGGGGCCGAGAGGGATGAGGGGCACGTCGGGGGGATGAGGATCCCCTGACGCAAACAATCCTACCATTCTGTCACTGACATGTGGGACCCATAAGCGTGGGTCCCACCTGTCAGCAAAGGAAAGGCAGGGCAAGGCAGTGATAGACACGTAAGAGGATCCATGTCCACGTCGGGGGACGTCGTGCCGTGGGTTGGAGCGGCGTCGTGGGAATCGCGTGTGGGTGTGGCAGTGGTAGAAACAAGAAACGTGATGGTCGCTGTGGTTCAACTTCCATGGACAAGCTGTCATGTCTGCTGACACATGTATATCAAAACTAGAGTGTTTATATTTCAAGCACGTGAACAAGTATTATTCTACTACTTTGGATCCATTGCAACGCACGGGCCAGCACATTGGTAGTAGTAGTGTCCATCTCTATCTCTAGAGGCCTTCCCTCGTTCATCCTTTTCTCTCACAAGATAAACTACTCATACAAATGCATCTTGATGTTCCGTGGAACGCACGAGGATGTTTCCTTGGGGGTCTCTCCAGCGCGGCGTGGCTGTAGTTGCAAGTTGACGCCCCTTGAGATGCCGACGTTGAGGGGCACTCGGATTTCCTTCGATGAGCAGGTAAGATGAGTTTGATCACGTAGTAAATGCATTCTAAAGACTACTTCCGTCTCCATTTCCTAATTCTCCCCCTGCCAACTGTTTCACAGGTTAGGCTCGGTGCGAGTGGAGATTGGCTTGCATATGTACGGGAGGGTACCAACATCAATTTGTACAACATTTACAACAGTGACACCGTTCCCGTAGAACCTTTGTCCAACATTGGGATCAGCCATGCAACGGGCCACTGCATGAATTGGTACGATGGAACCACGGTGAGATTGAATAAGATAGCACGAACCTTGCACATGGCGGTCAAAGGCGGACCATGCTGTCTGCGGCCGATTTGTTGCCGTACGAGTAGGAAGACGCTGTGCTCCTTTCTAACCGCATCTTCGCGGTGACAAACCAGGGGACTTATTTTGTATGGGACACATCCTACGATATACTCCCTCTCTCCCAGTTTATTTGTTTTGAATCTTTTCGTTTTATAAGTTTCAAATTCAAATTTAGAGCTCCCCTCACATTTTGAGATTACAATGTCCATTAAATTGTTGCGTGCATGTATAGTAAAAACAAATCTCGAGTTTGGCACGAGTTCATGCTGCGGGAGCACCACAAGCCCTGGCGCAGGAGTTACATTTCCCTCTCAGGGCCGTCGGGACTGAGCTTCATCGCCTTACTACACATACCTTTGAGTCAATAACATGTGGACCCGATAGGTGACTGGTCCACATGTAATGCTCCCGTAGGCAGAGGGGCAGTGGGGCCAAGAGGGGTGAGCCGCAGGTTGGGGGACGTGTGGTTTCATGGGTTCGATCGGCATCGTGGGAATCGCGGGTGGCTGTGGTAGAAACTTGATGCTCACCGCATTTTAGGTGGCCCACATGTCATGCACACAAAGGCAGAGGGGCGGTGCGGCTGAGAGGGGTGAGGCGCACGTCGGGGGGCGTGGTGCCGTGGGTTGGAGAGGCGTCGTGGGAATCGCGAGATGAAACGTGATGGTCGCCGTAGTTGAACTTCCATGGACAAGCTGTCATGTCTACGGACACATGCACTGCATACCGATCACTAGAAGGAGTAGCAGAGAAAGCTATATATGCGGATAAATAGTTCCTTATAGTCAAGCGGACCCACGCTACTACTCTGTTCCAAAGACATGCACACCATCGAAATAGTCCATCTATATCAATATACACCGAGAGGGAATAATTTTTTTTACAAGAGAGGAAATAGTTCATCCATCCATAATGCCCTCCTGCTGGTGCAACCTTTTCTTCTTCTTCTTCTTCTTCTTCTTCTTCTTCTTCTTCTTCTTCTTCTTCTTCTTCTTCTTCTTCTTCTTCTTCTTCTTCTTCTTCTTCTTCTTCTTCTTCTTCTTCTTCTTCTTCTTCTTCTTCTTCTTCTTCTTCTTCTTCTTCTTCTTCTTCTTCTTCTTCTTCTCATTCTCTGTGGGAGACGGCTTCGCAACAAGCTCTTTGGACCTTGCAGCTATCTCGAAACTCACACGGGCATCGAGGGCAGCATATTTTATCCGCTCGTACGTCAAGGGATAATTCTCCCATCCAGACGACCTTAATGCCACCGTCTTGTCACCCTTCTGAAGATTTGTACCGAGCACAAAATTTGCTATGTTGAATAGGGATGGTGTCTGTTTATCACAATCTTCTACAGGAATTTTGATTCTGGTTTGTAGGTCAGCGATGCTTTTCAAATCAAGGTTGTACGGCTCCAGCTTCTGTTTCTCCCCTTCGATGGCTGCCCCACAGAAGTATACGTCCTCCCGAGACAAGAAATCGTGAATCTCACCTGGTATGGAGGGCGAGTGTATGATGTGGTACACCAAAACATCATCTTCGAGGCACAGCTGAAGGACGGGGGCGCGTTGGATCTTCCCAGGGGCACGCTCCGTGTACTCTGCGTCGAGACCGATGACCCTCGTCTCTACCTTTTCGAGGGAGTTGGATACATTGTTGATCCACTACCGAACAACCCTTGGGTGGACGGTGACGGTGGCAACTATGCGCATCGAGCCTTCGACGAGGACATGTTGGACGCTAAAAACCTGCATCTCGATCTCTTTCGCCATTTGGAACCGCTGGAACGGAGGGCTATGGTTTGGAGAATTAGGATTAGATGGCTAGTCTAACTGAAGTAGTAGATGATTATTTAAAGAGGTTAAAACAATGTGAACGCAGTGGGGTTTGGATGCAAATGAAGACGAAGGGGAGGTGAAGAAGCCGAGGAGAATCGGTTCCCGATGGAGAAGTAAATGGGAGAAGTGGCGTGCAGGCAGTTGATTATACGGCTAGGTAGACTAAACGAAAAGGCTATGCGGGTAGACTGATGAGTCATACCTGTTCGTGTACGTGCCCATCCTTCCTGATAGGTGGGACCTATGCAAACAAATAAAAAAATGTGTCGTAGTTTTTTTTTTGAGCGCGTGAGTGGGAGACACAACATTCTCTGGTTAAGGAATACTCCCTCCGTTTAGGTGAGTATAAGTCACCTTATGAAAATCAGGTTTTCCCAAAACATTTAGGCGTGGAGCATTAACTTCCTGCTCGATCCCCTCCCAGCCTCGTTAGCCAACGTTCTCTTCCTCTGCTGCCGCGTTCTACCTTTCCATTTTTCCTCTTCTCAAGTGTGAAACGATCTGCATGCCGTCCTTGATGCACCAGAACGACCACTGCATGCATCTGTTGGAAATATGCCCTAGAGGCAATAATAAAATGGTTATTATTGTATTTCCTTGTTCATGATAATTGTCTGTTGTTCATGCTATAATTGTATTAACTGGAAACCGTAATACATGTGTGAATACATAGACCACAACATGTCCCTAGTAAGCCTCTAGTTGACTAGCCCGTTGATCAATAGATGGTTATGGTTTCCTGACCATGGACATTGGATGTCATTGATAACGGGATCACATCATTAGGAGAATGATGTGATGGACAAGACCCAATCCTAAGCATAGCACAAGATCGTGTAGTTCGTTCGCTAGAGCTTTTCTAATGGCAAGTATCATTTCCTTAGACCATGAGATTGTGCAACTCCCGGATACCGTAGGAATGCTTTGGGTGTACCAAACGTCACAACGTAACTGGGTGGCTATAAAGGTGCACTACAGGTATCTCCGAAAGTGTCTGTTGGGTTGGCACGAATCGAGACTGGGATTTGTCACTCCGTATGACGGAGAGGTATCTCTGGGCCCACTCGGTAATGCATCATCATAATGAGCTCAATGTGACTAAGGAGTTAGCCACGGGATCATGCGTTACGGTACGAGTAAAGTGACTTGCCGGTAACGAGATTGAACAAGGTATTGGGATACCGACGATCGAATCTCGGGCAAGTAACGTACCGATTGACAAAGGGAATTGTATACGGGATTGATTGAATCCTCGACATCGTGGTTCATCCGATGAGATCATCGTGGAACATGTGGGAGCCAACATGGGTATCCAGATCCCGCTGTTGGTTATTGACCGGAGAGTCGTCTCGGTCATGTCTGCATGTCTCCCGAACCCGTAGGGTCTACACACTTAAGGTTCGGTGACGCTAGGGTTGTAGAGATATTAGTATGCGGAAATCCGAAAGTCGTTCGGAGTCCCGGATGAGATCCCAGACGTCACGAGGAGTTCTGGAATGGTCCGGAGGTAAAGATTTATATATGGGAAGTCCTATTTTGGCCACCAGAAAATGTTCGGGATTTTTCGGTATTGTACCGGGAAGGTTCTAGAAGGTTCCAAGTGGGGCCCACCTGCATGGGGGGACCCACATGAACGTGGGTAGTGGGGGCAAGGCCCCACACCCCTGGTCAAGGCGCACCAAGATCCCACCTTAGAAGGAATAAGATCATATCCCGAAGGGATAAGATCAAGATCCCTAAAAAAGGGGGATAACAATCGGTGGGGAAGGGAAATGATGGGATTTCTTTCCCCCACCTTTGCCAACGCCCCAATGGACTTGGAGGACAAGAAACCAGCCCCCTCCACCCCTATATATAGTGGGGAGGCGCATGGGAGCAGCACCCCAAGCCCTGGCGCGTCCCTCCCTCCCGTGACACCTCTTCCTCCCCGCTTGCGCTTGGCGAAGCCCTGCCGGGATCCCGCTACTTCCACCACCACGCCGTCGTGCTGCTGGATCTCCATCAACTTCTCCTCCCCCCTTGCTGGATCAAGAAGGAGGAGACGTCCCCGCTCCGTACGTGTGTTGAACGCGGAGGTGCCGTCCGTTCGACGCTAGGATCATCGGTGATTTGGATCACGACGAGTACGACTCCATCAACCCCGTTCTCTTGAACGCTTCCGCTCGCGATCTACAAGGGTATGTAGATGCACTCCTCCCCTCTCGTTGCTAGCATCTCCTAGATTGATCTTGGTGACACGTAGGAAAATTTTGAATTTCTGCTACGTTACACAACAGTGGCATCATGAGCCAGGTTTATGCGTAGATCCTATGCACGAGTAGAACATAAAGTAGTTGTGGGCGACGATTTGTTCAATTTGCTTACCGTTACTAGTCTTATCTTGATTCGGCGACATTGCGGGATGAAGCGGCCTGGACCGACCTTACACGTACTCTTACGTGAGACAGGTTCCACCGACTGACATGCACTTGATGCATAAGGTGGCTAGCGGGTGTCTGTCTCTCCCACTTTAGTCGGATCGGGTTCGATGAAAAGGGTCCTTATGAAGGGTAAATAGCAATTGGCATATCACCGTTGTGGCTTTTGCGTAGGTAAGAAACGTTCTTGCTAGAAACCCATAGCAGCCACGTAAAACATGCAACAACAATTAGAGGACGTCTAACTTGTTTTTGCAGGGTATGCTATGTGATGTGATATGGCCAAAAGGATGTGATGAATTATATATGTGATGTATGAGATTGATCATGTTCTTGTAATAGGAATCACGACTTGCATGTCGATGAGTATGACAACCGGCAGGAGCCATAGGAGTTGTCTTAATTTATTGTATGACCTGCGTGTCAATGAAAAACGCCATGTAATTACTTTACTTTATTGCTAACCGTTAGCCATAGTAGTAGAAGTAATAGTTGGCGAGACAACTTCATGAAGACACGATGATGGAGATCATGGTGTCATGCCGGTGACGAAGGTGATCATGCCGCGCCTCGAAGATGGAGATCAAAAGGCGCAAGATGATATTGGCCATATCATGTCACTTTATGATTTGCATGTGATGTTTGTCATGTTTACATCTTATTTGCTTAGAACGACGGTAGCATAAATAATATGAACCCTCACTAAAATTTCAAGAGATGTGTTCCCCCTAACTGTGCACCGTTGCGAAGGTTCGTTGTTTCGAAGCACCACGTGATGATCGGGTGTGATAGATTCTAACGTTCGCATACAACGGGTGTTGACGAGCCTAGCATGTACAGACATGGCCTCGGAACACAAGCAAAACACTTAGGTTGACTTGACGAGCCTAGCATGTACAGACATGGCCTCGGAACACAAGAGACCGAAAGGTCGAACATGAGTCGTATAGTAGATACGATCAACATGGAGATGTTCACCGATGATGACTAGTCCGTCTCATGTGATGATCGGACACGGCCTAGTCGATTCAGATCATGTATCACTTAGATGACTAGAGGGATGTCTATCTAAGTGGGAGTTCATTAAATAATCAGATGAACTTAATTATCATGAACATAGTCAAAAGGTCTTTGCAAATAATGTCGTAGCTTACGCTTTAGTTCTACTAAGATATGTTCCTAGAGAAAATTTAGTTGAAAGTTGATAGTAGCAATTGTGCGGACTGGGTTCGTAAACTAAGGATTGTCCTCATTGCTGCACAGAAGGCTTATGTCCTTAATGCACCGCTTGGTGTGCTGAACCTCGAGCGTCGTCTGTAGATGTTATGAAACATCTGACATACACGTTTTGATGACTACGTGATAGTTCAGTGTGTGATGCTAACGGTTTAAAATTGTGGCACCAAAGACGGTTTTGAAACGTCGCAGAACATATGAGATGTTCCAAAGACTGAAATTGGGATTTCAGACTAATGCCCACGTCAAGAGGTATGAGACCTTTGACAAGTTTCTTAAGCCTGCAGACTAAGGGAGAAAAGCTCAATCGTTGAGCATGTGCTTAGATTGTCTGAGTACTACAATCACTTGAATCGAGTGGGAGTTAATCTTCCAGATGAGATAGTGATGGTTCTCCATAGTCACTGCCACCAAGCTATTAGAGCTTCGTGATGAACTATAACATATCAGGGATAGACATGATGATCCTTGAGCAACTCGCGATGTTTGACACTGCGAAAGTAGAAATCAAGAAGGAGCATCAATTGTTGATGGTTAGTAAAACCACTAGTTTCTAGAAGGGCAAGGGCAAGAAGGGATACTTCATGAAACGACAAATCAGTTGCTGCTCTAGTGAAGAAACCCAAGGTTGAACCCAAACCCGAGACTAAGTGCTTCTGAAATGAGGGGAACGGTCACTCAAGCAGAACTACCCTAGATACTTCGTAGATAAGAAGGCTGGCAAGGTCGACAGAAGTATATTGGATATACATTATATTAATGTGTACTTTACTAGTACTCCTAGTAGCACCAGGGTATTAGATACCGGTTCGGTTGCTAAGTGTTAGTAACTCGAAATAAAAGCTGCGGAATAAACGGAGACTAGCTAAAGGTGAGATGACAATATGTGTTGGAAGTGTTTCCAAGGTTGATGTGATCAAGCATCGCATGCTCCCTCTACCATCGAGATTGGGGTTAAACCTGAATAATTATTACTTGGTGTTTGCGTTGAGCATAGACATGATTGGATTATGTTTATCGCAATACGGTTATTCATTAAAGGAGAATAATGGTTACTCTGTCTATTTGAATAATACCTTCAATGGTCTTGCACCTAAAATGAATGGTTTATTGAATCTCGATCGTAGTGATACACATGTTCATGCCAAAAGATATAAGATAGTAATGATAGTACCACATACTTGTGGCACTGCCACTTGAGTCATATTGGTATAAAACGCATGAAGAAGCTCCATGTTGATGGATCTTTGGACTCACTCGTTTTTGAAAAGATTGAGACATGCGAACCATGTCTATTAGTATATATGCATGAAGAAAGTCCATACAGATGGATCATTTGGACTCACTTGATTTTGAATCACTTGAGACATGCAAATCATACCACATGGGCAAGATGACTGAAAGGCCAGGTTTTCAGTAAGATGGAACAAGAGAGCAACTTGTTGGAAGTAATACATTTGATGTGTGCAGTCCAATGAGTGCTGAGGCACGCAGTGGATATAGCTATGTTCTTACTTCACAGATGATTTGAGTAAATGCTGAGAATATTTACTTGATGAAACACAAGTCTGAATTATTGAAAGGTTCAAGTAATTTCACAGTGAAGTTGAAGATCGTCGTGACAAGAGGATAAAATGTCTGTGATATGATCATAGAGATGAATATCTGAGTTACGAGTTTGGCACACAATTAAGAAATTGTGGAAATTGTTTCACGACTAATACCGCCTGGAACACCATATTGTGATGGTGTGTCCGAACATCATAACTGCACCCTATTGGATATGGTGCATACCATGATGTCTCTTATCGAATTACAACTATCGTTTATGGGTTAGGCATTAGAGACAACCGCATTCACTTTAAATAGGGCACCACGCAATTCCGTTGAGACGACACCGTATGAACTATGGTTTAGAGAAACCTAAGCTGTCGTTTCTTAAAAGTTTGGGGCTGCGACGCTTATGTGAAAAAGTTTCAGGCTGATAAGCTCGAACCCAAAGCGGATAAATGCATCTTCATAGAATACCCAAAACAGTTGGGTATACCTCCTATTTCAGATCTGGAAGCAAAAGTGATTGTTTCTAGAAACGGGTCCTTTCTCGAGGAAAAGTTTCTCTCGAAAGAATTGAGTGGGAGGATCGTGGAGACTTGATGAGGTCATTGAACCGTCACTTCAACTAATGTGTAGCAGGGCACAGGAAGTTGTTCCTGTGGCACCTACACCAATTGAAGTGGAAGCTTATGATAGTGATCATGAAACTTCAGATCAAGTCACTACCAAACCTCATAGGACGACAAGGATGCGTACTACTTCAGAGTGGTACGTAATCCTGTCTTGGAAGTCATGTTGCTAGACAACAATGAACCTACGAGCTATGGAGAAGCGATGGTGGGCCCGGATTCCGACGAATGGCTCGAGGCCATAAAATCCGAGAGGATCCATGTATGAAAACAAAGTATAGACTTTGAAAGAACTACTTGATGGTCGTAAGGCTGTTGGGTACAGATGGATTTTAAAGGGAAGACAGACAATGATGGTAAGTGTCACCATTAAGAAAGCTCGACTTGTCGTTAAGATGTTTTCCGGCAAGTTCAAGGAGTTGACTGCGATGAGACTTTCTCACTCGTAGCGATGCTAAGAGTCTGTTAGAATTATATTAGCAGTTACTGCATTATTTATGAAATCTTGCAGATAGGACGTCAAAACATTGTTTCCTCGACGATTTTCTTGAGGAAAGGTTGTATGTGATACAACCAGAAGGTTTTATTAATCCTGAAAGATACTAACAAGTATGCAAAGCTCTAGCAATCCTTCTAAGGATTGGAGTAAGCATCTCGGAGTTGGGGTGAACGCTTTGATGAGATGATCAAAGATTTTGGGTTTATACAAAGTTCATGAGAAACTTGTATTTCCAAAGAAGTGAGTGGGAGCACTATAGAATTTTTGATGAGTATATGTTGTTAACATATTGTTGATCAGAAATGATGTAGAATTTCTGGAAAGCATCCAGGGTTATTTGAAAAGTGTTTTTAATGGAAAACCTGGATTAAGCTACTTGAACATTGAGCATCAAGATCTATAAGGATAGATCAAAAACGCTTAATAGTACTTTCAAATGAATACATACCGTGACAAGATTTTGAAGGAGTTCAAAATAGATCAGCAAAGAAGGAGTTCTTGGCTGTGTTACAAGGTGTGAGTATTGAGTAAGACTCAAGACTTGACCACGGCAGAAGAAAGAGAAAGGACGAAGGTCGTCCCCTATGCTTTAGACGTAGGCTCTACAATATGCTATGCTGTGTACCGCACCTGAAGTGTGCCTTGCCATGAGTTAGTCAAGGGGTACAATAGTGATCCAGGAAGGGATCACATGACAGCGGTCGAACTTATCCTTAGTATCTAGTGGACTAAGGAATTTTCTCGATTATGGAGGTGGAAAGGGGGTTCGTCGTAAAGGGTTACGTCGATGCAAACTTTGACACTAATCCGGATGACTCTGAGTAGTGAACCGAATTCGTATAGTAGAGCAGTTATTTGGAATAGCTCCAAGTAGCGCGTGGTAGCTGCATCTACAAGATGACATAGAGATTTGTAAAGCACACACGGATCTGAATGTTGCAGACCCGTTGACTAAAACCTCTCTCGTAAGCATAACATGATCAAACCCTAGAACTCATTGAGTGTTAATCACATGGTGATGTGAACTAGATTATTGACTCTAGTAAACTCTTGGGTATTAGTCACATGGCGATGTGAACTTTGAGTGTTAATCACATGGTGATGTGAACTAGATTATTGACTCTAGTGCAAGTGGGAGACTGTTGGAAATATGCCCTACAGGCAATAATAAAATGGTTATTATTGTATTTCCTTGTTCATGATAATTGTCTGTTGTTCATGCTATAATTGTATTAACTGGAAACCGTAATACATGTGTGAATACATAGACCACAACATGTCCCTAGTAAGCCTCTAGTTGACTAGCTCGTTGATCAATACATGGTTATGGTTTCCTGACCATGGAAATTGGATGTCATTGATAACGGGACCACATCATTAGGAGAATGATGTGATGGACAAGACCCAATCCTAAGCATAACTCAAGATCGTGTAGTTCGTTTGCTAGAGCTTTTCTAATGTCAAGTATCATTTCCTTAGACCATGAGATTGTGCAACTCCCGGATACCGTAGGAATGCTTTGGGTGTACCAAACGTCACAACGTAACTGAGTGGCTATAAAGGTGCACTACAGGTATCTCCGAAAGTGTCTGTTGGGTTGGCACGAATCGAGACTGGGATTTGTCACTCCGTATGACGGAGAGGTATCTCTGGGCCCACTCGGTAATGCATCATCATAATGAGCTCAATGTGACTAAGGAGTTAGCCACGGGATCATGCGTTACGGTACGAGTAAAGTGACTTGCCGGTAACGAGATTGAACAAGGTATTGGGATATCGACGATCGAATCTCGGGCAAGTAACGTACCGATTGACAAAGGGAATTGTATACGGGATTGATTGAATCCTTGACATCGTGGTTCATCCGATGAGATCATCGTGGAACATGTGGGAGCCAACATGGGTATCCAGATCCCGCTATTGGTTATTGACCGGAGAGTCATCTCGGTCATGTCTGCATGTCTCCCGAACCCGTAGGGTCTACACACTTAAGGTTCGGTGACGCTAGGGTTGTAGAGATATTAGTATGCGGAAATCCGAAAGTCGTTCGGAGTCCCGGATGAGATCCCGGACGTCACGAGGAGTTCCGGAATGGTCCGGAGGTAAAGATTTATATATGGGAAGTCCTATTTTGGCCACCAGAAAATGTTCGGGATTTTTCGGTATTGTACCGGGAAGGTTCTAGAAGGTTCCGAAGTGGGGCCCACCTGCATGGGGGACCCACATGAACGTGGGTAGTGGGGGCAAGGCCCCACACCCCTGCTCAAGGCGCACCAAGATTCCACCTTAGAAGGAATAAGATCATATCCCGAAGGGATAAGATCAAGATCCCTAAAAAAGGGGGATAACAATCGGCGGGGAAGGGAAATGATGGGATTTCTTTCCCCCACCTTTGCCAACGCCCCAATGGACTTGGAGGGCAAGAAACCAGCCCCCTCCACCCCTATATATAGTGGGGAGGCGCATGGGAGCAGCACCCCAAGCCCTGGCGCCTCCCTCCCTCCCGTGACACCTCTTCCTCCCCGCTTGCGCTTGGCGAAGCCCTGCCGGGATCCCGTTATTTCCACCACCACGCCGTCGTGCTGCTGGATCTCCATCAACTTCTCCTCCCCCTTGCTGGATCAAGAAGGAGGAGACGTCCCCGCTCCGTACGTGTGTTGAACGCGGAGGTGCCGTCCGTTCGACGCTAGGATCATCGGTGATTTGGATCACGACGAGTACGACTCCATCAACCCCGGTCTCTTGAACGTTTCCGCTCGCGATCTACAAGGGTGTGTAGATGCACTCCTCCCCTCTCGTTGCTAGCATCTCCTAGATTGATCTTGGTGACACGTAGGAAAATTTTGAATTTCTGCTACGTTACCCAACAGCATCGCGGCAGGGCGTTAATTGGGCATGCACGAGAATTTGGTTCTGCTCGCAATATGGATGATACCTGAACAATGAAGTGAACAGGCATGCTAGCATGGGAGACCTATTTCCGCTATACAATACTAGAGTACTCATGTTCCTACTAGTAGTAGTAGTAGTACAACTGTGGTACACTTGATGGTCAAAATACTATTCATCCGGTCCTCACAGTGAAGTGACAACACCCTGCGCCTGACACTAGTCCAGGCGGCGTGTTCGGGTTACCAAAGTCAGCCTCACCCTGTGCACTGTGCAGTCTGTCACCGCCGCTGTACAGCACATTGGCGCCTCGCCTCGTCTCCCTCTCCGCTCCGATAGCACCACTCCATCTCCATCTCCTTCTCCGTCTCTGTCTCCGTCTCCATCTCACTGTGCCCCCGTGTACCGTCGCCTCACTCGCCTCCCCCAGTACCACTATTCCCTCGCTAGCCGCTCCAGCACCGACATCCTTCTCCCCCGTAAATCAAGCCCCCTTCCAAACTCCACCATGGCCGAACGCGAACCGCACAGCATCCATATGAGCCGCGATTGGAGCAATCTCCCCAGTGACATCCTCAACCTCTGTTGTTCGTGTATGGATATGTTGAGCGCCCTGCGGCTGGCTGCATGCTCGAGGGACATGCACACGGCCATCGTCGAAGCGAGGCCTAAGCTTTTCAAGACACCCTGCTTGCTGCTATCTGGTCTTGCGAGATTGGCTCACCATGATACGGAGGCGTGCATGATGCCCCTCGACTTCATTCCGATCTCCATTAGCCGAAACTTCTTTGCAGGTATGTAGTGGGTCGCCGTACATCATTTCCCTCAACATCGATTCGATCACCATCGCCCGAAACTTCTTGGCAGGTATGTACTGGGTCGGCATGAACTCCCACTGGATGGCTGCCTTCAGAGAAGACGGTAAAAAGTTGGTGCTCGTGAACTTCCAGACCTCCCATGAGATTATCCTTCCTCCGTTGGATTATATAGAGTATTACCATCGCGGTCCAAGTCATCTAGATTACTACGCCAGTTGGACGGACCTTGTTTTGCAGAAGATTGTAATCTGCCAAGTGCCCACACGACATGCGAATTACGCAGACTTCAAGCTAATTGCCTTGTTCGACCGCGGACTCGCCTATCTTTACGCCGGTGCCTTCTTTAGCTGGAGACAACTCGGCTCGCAGTGGATCATCGTCAAAGCTTATACACACTTCTGTGATGCTATTGAACACAATGGCATCATCTACGCGATCGACAAAGCAGATGGCACCACGTATTGCTGGGACGGCGCGTGTAAGTTGTTTCCGTGTCATGTTAATGATGACGCCATGACACTGTTTGAACTTTTTGTGATGATTGGCATATCCCTGTTTGAGCAGAATTTGAGTAGAACTAGGCAATGTATTAGAGACGCCGTAAATCAGCTATATTTGGAATGAGTTAATTCATGCGATTGTGACCATGTCATTACAGCCAATTTGTACCCTGAATAATCAAACGGTTAGGAATATATGGATATTATCCTTATTTTACAGTAATCTATATACTACTACTAAATATGAGTGTGTATCAATGGCCATGTTAGTTTCCTCATTTTCATGATGTAGAAACATGCACCACACTCTTGGTTTCATCTAACCATACATTAGGGAAGTAAATGTGCATATGGAGAACTCTATATTTGGAAGTAGTGAAATCCTGCAATGCTTACCATGTGTACATACCTATATTCGCCCTTCAGCAATCAATGGCTAGAATAATATCCTCACAAAAATTTTTCCCACAGAACACGAGTATATAACAATGCATGGTCTGTTAGTTACCTTGAAGAATTTGTTTGTGAGGACAGAACATGATTACTCCCTCCGTTCCCAAATATTTGTCTTTCTAGAGATTTTAAGAAGTGACTACATACAGAGCAAAATGAGTGAATCTACACTCTAAAATATGTCTACATACATCCGTATGTTGTGTCTATTTGAAATGCCTAGAAAGACAAATATTTGGGAACGGAGGGAGTACATAACATGCATGACATGGTAGTTTCCTGTGAATAATCGATTGCGAGATAACATGAGTATAATCATGCATGGCACTTCTATATTTTCGAACCCAGTATACATTTCCCTGTATTTTCCTCCCAGTTCCAACAGGGACATATCAATGTTGTTTCTTGCATTATCCTACTCATACTTTGAACAATGATGATCTTACATTAACAATGCTTGTCCTTTTTGATATGATGCAGTGTCCCTACAGTTACTGCCCTTTGTAATCACACCACCTTTGCCAAAAATAGGGAAGCACAACTGGTTCCTCGCTCGATCAGACGACGACAAAAGACTGATGATCATTCGGACACATGAGCCGGAAAATTTATATTGCAAAAACCCCACTGTATACAAGCACCGTGTAATACGTGAGTATCCGGACAGTGGTTGTTACGTCTACGAGCAGGATACCGGCTTGTTGGGGCCTTTAGGATTTTTTAGTTGGAGGCGGGTAAACAACCTTGGTTCACACTCTCTGTTTCTCGGACTCAATTATCCGATTAACCAGGAGATCACCGTTGGCAAGGACCTTGATGGCAGAGAGGCTCTGTTTGCTATGGAAAACTGTGTCTACACGGCGAGCCCTAGGAGTTCGGGAGCAAACTCCCCTGATTGTCAACGATACAACCTGCAGCCAAAAGAAGGTGAGAATGACAAAGGCATCCGGATTAACTTTGATCCTTGGATGTCTCAATTACGACAGGCAGTGATGTGGTTCAAGCCTTCAGGTTGATAGGTAACTGGGCTGTTGCATCGAAAGGGTGGAGTACTGGTGTCTGCGGATCACTGGTCGCTGAAGCGGGGCTGCAAATTATGATGGTGTTGGATCATCTCTTCGAATGACTTTGTTGTCTTTGCTGCTGGTTCTGGATGGGTAGTTCTTTCTTTTGTTATGCATATTCCTTGTCATTTGGTCATCCTCGTCTATGTCACTCTTACTATGTAATAGTTGCTTCTGTTTAGAATGTCATTATCGTTTGGATCACGAGAGTCTGAGCGCTGCAGATGGGTGCATTTTGGTGGTGTAGCAAGACTTCTTATGAACTATCATGTCTTGCTATTTATGTCAGTAGTAGTCACTAGTCAGTGTTTGAATGTTGTATATATCGTTGTTTCGAACTGTTTATTGTCTCGAACTACTGGTGGGCTAACTGAGGGCATCACCATTCTCCAGTGTTCAGAGTATATCTCCTTTTTTCAAGTTATATAATTTGAGCTCAGTGTCTTTTCGATCATGTACACTTGTTTGGGCCAGTGAGGTGTCGTTGAATATGGGCCGAGTAGTAAAACAATGCCAAACATGTCAATTATGACTCTCAGGCCGGGCTCTCAAAAGATCCTGAAAAAAAGAGGCCGGGCTCTCCAAAAAAGAAAGAATAAGGACTCTTAAGCCGACATGTGGGCGCCACCGGTGTTTTCATGCGCTTGCGCGCCGAGAGCATATTGGCGCGTGCTCGAAATTCATGCTACCTTTTCATCCCCAGTCTCCCGCCCCTCCCCCACCTCTGGAATCTCGATTCCTACTCCAGTTCCCCCAAATCCCCCTCCTGTACTCCCTGTACTCAAGCGCACTATCATGTCGCCGGTCAACGCGGATCTCTGAGCCGGAGATCCTGAGGTCCGTCCTGCCTTCGGTCGCTGCGTGCTGCCGCTCAACAGTGGCATGGCGGCGCTTGACGACCAGTTTGCCAGCAAAGTGCTGATGGTAACCATCAATGGCGACCGGCCTCCCGTCTCGCCGGACGACCTTGTCAAAGCTCTTGGCATTGCGCACGGCATCCAAATAAGTGACTTGCTCGTCGAAGTCTGTCCGCCACCGGCTGATTTCTTCGTCAGGTTCCGGACAACTTTTGACTGCAGTCGTGTGTTCGAATCTTCCCGGCGTTTGTTCTGCGATGGCGCGCTGGTGAGCTTTGATTGGTGGCACCCAGGATGGGGCTCGGTGCCCTATGAGCTTGAGTTTTTAACAAAGCTTACCTTCCACGGCATGCCTCGACGTGCTTGGAACAGCGAGTCCATGAACGAGCTTATCAACGACCTTGGAGGTGAGCTCGTAAGTATGTTTGTTCCTCCGGACAGCTGGGCTCTGATGGTTATGGCATGGATGAAGAAGCCGTCCACCATACCGAAGGTGATTGGTGTTGAGATACCGGTGCAGGAACCGGGGTTGTACTATTTGTCGCCACCAAGGCCGCCGCGGACCACGTTAGGGATGTACATGTATCGAGTGTTTGTGCATGTCGAAGAAGTGGTCAATCCATCAATCGAAGTCCTGCCGCCGCCGTTGGTGCCAGGGTCCGTCGACGACGTCCATTACAGGAGTCAACGTCAAACTTTCCCCGTGTTGCTCGGAACGATGGATGGCACAGGGCCTACTCCATCGCGCGGCGGAAGCCACTGCTTCTTTGGGAGAAGAGGCAGGGCTGGCTGCCTGGATGTGCTCTAATTTGAGGTAACAACTAAATCTTGTCAGATACTAGTTAAATCCGAGCTATGGGTGTGAAGCACTGATATGCCAGCACATCTGATTGTGACCTGTTCTAATTTTTTACCTGAACTTTTTTTAGAAAGGGCTGTACGTCAACTTAATGTGCTAGCAGAACTTATTGTGTTGTCTGTCTGTTTTCTTTGCACAACATTCAAGATATTTCCCCGTCATTGATAAAGACGATGAACCATTATGTACGACTTCGTTGGTTTCAACATAGCCCTTCCCGTAGCGATCCACTACTTCCATCCTGATTGTGCCGCCTACGTGAAATTTTTGTATGCAAGTTCAGTGTGTGTTGGGGATATAACTACTAGTGTAACCCGCCCAGGAGGGGCCGGGTTACGCTATGGCAATTCATCGTATGAAGCCCAATATCAAGCTTAAAAGATGCCGGTTCAATAAAGGGCCTAAAGCCCGTAGGCGACTTAAGGCCCGTAGTGATAAACCGCCGTAATGGCATGACTTGTGTTGTAAGGCAAGATTAACTAGTCACCGAGCCGGACACTGTTTATGAGCCGGCCATGACTCTGTAGGCCGCGGGGCGTCAACCCGTGTATATAAGGGGACGACTCGCTGGCGGCTTAGGGCAAGTAACATCAAATCGGTAGCCAGGCATAGCGGATTCGCTCCCTGGTCATCGAAACCCTAGTAATTCCACCTCAACTGGAGTAGGCTTTTACCTTCACCGTAAGGGGCCGAACCAGTATAACCCTCGTGTCCTTTGTCCCGCTTTAACCCCTTTAACCTTCCTAGTTGCGATGGCTCCACGACTAAGTCCTTTCACGAGGACATCTGCCGTGACTATTCCACGACAGTTGGCGCCCACCGTGGGGCCAGCGCACGGTGGATTTGAGTTCTTGAAGGGCAGCTTCGAAGGGCTCAAGGGATACGCTGTGGGCCGGATGACCAAGAGTCATTGCGGCAAGCTCTACATCGACGATGCAGGCTGGGGCCCCGACGCCGGCTCAATCGAGTACGGGTACCGGGTCCCCTTCGGTGGAATCCACGTTTTCATTGGCAAGATCGGCGAGCCGGGCCCTGAGCCGAACATTTGCGCCGACCTCATCGAGACGGCTCAGCGTGCGAGACCGCCCGGACTCTGCCTGCCCTAAAGCGTGCTTTCATGGGATGCATCCATGGAGGACTCTCTGAAGGATCTAGATCTGGCGATGAGACGGCCACCTGCTCTGATGGTGAATCGTCCATAGGTGAGACGGACTCGTTGTATCAACTTCAAGACGGCAGGCTCGGGGGTTGTTCCAATGGCTACAGTATTTCGGACCCTTTTGAGCCGCCAAGCCGGGTTGGAATCTTCATGGCCGGCACACAACCTGTTCAAAACCCCGCCGCTGGGGCAGGAGGCCCTGTGCACTCGCCGGCTCAGGTGCTGATGGATCTCACGGATAAGATGACTGCCCTGTTAACCACCACGGTCGTCCCAGCGGATCAAGCTCAACATGATGCAGAAGTGGCACAGTTAAAGCTGGATATAGTGCAGGCCAAGGAAGATCTAGCAGCGGAAGGAATCAGGATGGCTGCAGAACGGGCGGCTCTGGACGCCCAGACTCAGCTGATCCAGGCGCAGTCTTTCCGGCTCACAATGGATCAGAATGCATCCAATGAGGTCATGAGAAGGAGGCATCAGAAGGCTCAATCTCGGCTCCCTCCGGTTTATGATCCTCGAAACCTCTTCAACACGCCCGGTGCAGGGCCTAGTAACCCGCCAGAAATCACGGCACCCGGGGTTGGAACGCTGGTTCAGCCGCAAGTGATGGGGCCTCCCCGTGTGAATACTGCCCCACCTCGATACGTACCAATACCACCGAGTCATTATTCTAACCCATTGGAAAACATGATCGCTGCAGCGGCACGACTGGCGGCTCTCCCGGTCGAGGGCGATTCTCCAACGGCGGTCGAAACCCGCAGGGTCAGAGAACTTCTTCAGACGGCTTTGGCACAACAGGAGGCATATTCATATAGCCGGGACATGATTCATTCAACCCCTCGTCCAAACCGGAGCCCAAGTTATAGCAGACACATGGTTTCAGCGGCCAGCTCAAGCAACGTCCGGTGCCGTGACTTGCCAGGTGGGCATGGCCCGGCGCATAATGGAGCCTTTAACGCAGTAGATCAAGAAAGAGCACGTCAAGAGGCTGAGCAGGCGGCTCTGCTGACAGCTTACCAGCCTTTTCCGGTTTACCCAACGGCTTCTATCGAGGCAGGCGTAGCTACGAGGACCGGCGGTGTCCCTTGTCTGGTGCCGGCTCTCCGTAACGAACGTCTGCCCAAAGATTTCAAAGGACCTAGGAAGGTACCTAATTACACGGCTGATTTACAGCCCGGAGCATGGATAAAGCTACGAGATGGCTATGGAGTTGCTGGAGGTCAGTGAAGCGGCGATGGCCAAATACTTCACCATGATGTTGGATGGGACTGCCCGCACTTGGTTGAAGGGACTGCCACCTAATTCCATCGGGTCATGGGCAGAGCTGAAAGCCCGGTTCATCCAAAACTTCAAAGATACATGTAAGCAATCTATGTCAATTGTGGATTTGACTAGCTGCAAGCAGCAAGAAGGCGAATCTACAACCCATTGGGTACGCCGGGTCAAGGAAATAATACACTCGTCTGATAAGATCGATGCCGGCTCTGCAGTCTTAATGTTGGAGCAAAATTGTCGTTTTGCGCCCCTGAAAATGAAGCTTGGGCGGCTCAAGCGCGATTGCAACGATATGGGTACGCTGATGGCGGCTCTGGTCAAGTACGCCGACTCTGATAGTACCAAGGATCCCGCGTCTGATGATGAAAAGACAGGGAAGGGAAAGAAGAATGGCAACGGCAAGGGCCCTCAGCATAACCCGGCGAGTCAAGGGGGTAATAAACGTAAGCTGATGATGGTATTGAGTTTGTGGCTAACACCAACGCGCAGGGTAACAATCATCGACGTAAGGGGAGACCACCTCCCCGGTCTGGCGGGTCAGGCCCGATGCTTGAGCAATTGTTAAATGAGCCCTGTCCAAGGCATGGCTCTAGGGAGAAGCCGGCCACTCATCTATGGAAAGACTGCGCGATCATGAAAGCTTTCAAGAATTCCAACATGTTCAACGGTAACAATGGGCAGGGCGGCGGCTCAGGTGACGGCGTCTTTCATGGCCCGACCGGCGGTTCAAATTCCAATTTTCAGAATTCTCAAGGTAATCAAGGTGGTTTTAACCAGCAATCTGGCCAGGGTAATCAGCAGCAGCAGCAGGGGGATACCAGACCCATCCAAAGCAGCTCAATAGTGGACAGTATCATGTGTTTACTACCAGTTTGTGCAAGCGAGACTAGAAGCTTCATAAGAGGGCTGTGAACGCCGTTGAGCCGGCAGTCCACGTTACTTGCGATGGTCTGAGCAGCCAATTATATGGAGTAGGGAAGATCACCCTCCCCGGGTTGATAATCCGGGTCACCTGGCCTTGGTGGTGGCTCCTCAGGTTGGTGGGTATAAATTCACTAAGGTACTCATGGACGGAGGTAGTAGCATCAACATCCTCTATTATGAGACCTTCCGTCGTATGGGATTAACTGATAAAAACCTCAAGCAGTCCAATACTGTTTTCCATGGCGTGGTGCCCGGTAAGTCGGCGTATCCAGTTGGTAAGATCGAGCTGGAAGTAGCCTTTGGAGATGAGTACAACTCCAGGGCGGAAAAACTTACTTTTGAGGTAGTCAAGATCAGAAGCCCGTACCATGCTTTATTTGGGCGGCCGGCTTACGCCAAGTCCATGGCACGGCCGTGTTACGTATATTTGCAGCTCAAGATGCCGGGTCACAACGGGACCATTATGATTCGTGGCAGCCGAAAGATAGCTTTGGAGTGCGTGGAAGGTGACGTTGCTTACGCTGAATCTGTTTGTGCGACAGAGGAATTAAAGTTTTACAAGGATAATGTTGACCCGGCAGATATGACGTCTTTGAAAAAGCCGACCACGGAACATGAGCCGGTAATGAAATTTAAGTCGGCCGATGAGACTAAGCTTATTGACTTTGTTCCAGGCGACTCATCTAAGCAGTTCAGCATCAGTGCCAATCTGGATCCTAAATAGAAAAGCGCGCTCATCGAGTTCATCCGTGAGAACCGGGTCATCTTTGCATGGAAACCTTCGGACATGCCGGGTGTACCGAGAGAACTCGCTGAGCACACTCTTAATATTGATCCAAAATTCAAGCCAGTCAAGCAATTTCTCCGGCGGTTTAACGAGGAGAGGCGGAAAGCCATTGGTGAGGAAGTAGCCCGGCTCTTGGCGGCCGGGGTTCATCGTTGAAGTCTTTCATCCGGAATGGCTAGCTAACCCCGTGCTCGTGCTCAAGAAGAACGGCACCTGGAGTATGTGTGTGGATTATACGGATTTAAACAAGGCTTGCCCAGCTGATCCTTTTGCTCTCCCCCGTATTGATCAAATTATTGATGCTACGGCAGGTTGTGAGCGTGTGAGTTTTCTGGATGCTTACTCTGGTTACCATCAGATCAAAATGGCAGTTAAGGACCAAGAGAAGACAGCGTTCATTACTCCCTTTGGAGCCTTCTGTTATGTGTCTATGCCTTTTGGGCTCAAGAGCGCCAGGCGACTTACCAGCGCTGCGTACAGAATTGTCTTCATAATCAGATTGGGCGCAACGTTCATGCCTATGTGGATGATATTGTGGTAAAATCCAGAGAGAAGGAGACCTTGATAGACGATCTGAGGGAAACCTTTGGTAATCTCCGGGTTTACAAGATGATGCTTAACCCGGCCAAGTGTGTTTTTGGTGTTCCTGCAGGCAAGCTTTTGGGTTTTCTGGTTTCTCACAGAGGCATCGAAGCTAACCCGGAGAAGATCAAGGCAATCACCTCTCTGGCTAAGCCGGCGTGCATAAATGACGTCCAGCGTCTGGCGGGCCGGATCGCTGCTTTAAGTCGATTTATAAGCCGGTTGGGCGAAAAGGCCATACCGTTGTATCAGATGATGAAGAAAACAGATGACTTTGTCTGGAGTGATGCTGCCAATGCCGCATTTGAGGATTTAAAAAGACAGTTAGCTGAACCGCCAGTTCTTGCTGCTCCTGTTGATAAGGAGCCCTTATTATTGTATGTAGCCGCTAACACACGAGCCGTCAGTGTGGCCATCGTGGTGGAGCGCAAGGAGGCGGATAAGGAACATCCGGTTCAGCGGCCGGTTTACTATGTCAGCGAAGTACTTATTGAGTCCAAGCAACGGTATCCACATTGGAAGAAGCTTGTTTATGGGGTATTCATGGCAAGCCGGAAGCTTAAGCAATATTTCCAGGGCCACCCTATCACTGTGGTTAGTTCTGCTCCTTTAGGGGATATCATCCAAAACAGAGAAGCCACATGAAGAGTTGCTAAGTGGGCCATTGAACTTGGGCCTCATGGTCTAAAGTATGTGCCACGCACGGCTATCAAATCGCAAGCATTGGTAGATTTCATCAACGATTGGACAGAGCTGCAGATGCCTGAAGAGAAACCGGATAACACATACTGGACTATTCACTTCGACGGGTCCAGGCAATTGGAGGGCTCGGGGGCTGGAGTCGTGTTAGCTTCCCCTCGAGGTGACACATTTCGTTATGTGCTACGGTTGATGTTTCCCTGTACTAACAATGCAGGTGAGTACGAGGCCTTGCTCCATGGTCTTCGGATGGCTAAGGAGATGAGCTTAAGCCGGGTAAGGTGCTTTGACGACTCATTTGGTGGCTCAACAAGTATCAGGCAAGTGGGATTCCAAGGACCCCCTCAGGGCGGCTTATCGCCGTGAAGTTGATGCCATTGCCGGACATTTTCAGGGTTACCAAGTAGAGCACATTGACCGCAGAAAGAACGAGGCGGCTGATGCCTTAAGCCGGCTGGGCTCTCAGCGAAAGCCGGTGCCGCCTAATACTTTCTTGGATATTCTGCATAACCCTTCTGTCAAGTTACCTACAGAGGAAGACTTGGCTGTTCCAGACCCAGAAGCACAGTTGGTGGCGGCTCTTCATGTTATCCCAGATTGGACAGTGCCATACTTGGCTTACATGACCCGGGGAGAATTGCCTGAGGATGAAACTTTGTCCAGACAAATAACTCGGCGGTCTAAGTCAATGATAATTGCCAATGGCGAGTTGCATCATCGCAGTGTCACTGGGGCTTTTAAGCGTTGTGTTTCCCCTAAGGAAGTTCAAGAAATTTTACATGAGATTCACGAGGGGGATTGGGGCCATCATGCCGGCTCAAAATCCCTTGTGTCCAAAGCTTTTCGTCACGGTTTTTATTGGCTGACAGCTCATGCTGATGCAGAGGACTTAGTCAGTAAATGTGACAGTTGTCAGAAGTTCTCAAGACGTGCTCACGTACCGGCTCAAGAGTTGAGGATGATTCCAATCACTTGGCCGTTTGCAGTCTGGGGGCTTGATATGGTTGGACCTTTCAAAAGGTCCAAGGATAAGAAGACCCACCTCTTGGTGGCGGTTGACAAGTTCACAAAGTGGGTTGAGGCAGAGCTAGTTAGTAAGTGTGATGCAGCCACGGCGGTTCAGTTCATGAAAAAGGTGATATTTCGCTTTGGTTTTCCACACAGCATTATAACTGACAATGGTACCAATCTGTCTAAAGGCGCCATGGAAGAATTTTGTCAACGAGAGCATATTCGACTTGATGTTTCATCAGTGGCTCACCCCCAATCCAATGGTCAAGCTGAGAGAGCCAATCAGGAAATCTTGAAAGGCATCAAGCCCCGGCTTTTGGTCCCTTTGCAGCGGACGCCGGGTTGTTGGGTGGAGGAATTACCCTCTGTGATATGGAGCATCAATACTACTCCTAATAGGTCTATGGGTTATACGCCTTTCTTCATGGTTTACAGAGCCGAGGCGGTTCTCCCTAGCGACATCCGTCATGACTCGCCTCGTGTGGCGGCTTATGTTGAGGCGGACAATGAACAAGCGCATCTGGATGCTCTTGACTTGTTGGACGAACAGCGTGACGTAGCAGCAGCTCGCTCGGCGATTTACCAACAAGACCTGCACCGCTATCACAGCCGCCGGGTTAAGTCCAGAACCTTTTAGGAAGGTGACTTGGTGCTCCGGCTCATCCAGGATCAAACAGATGCACACAAGTTATCCCCGCCTTGGGAAGGGCCCTTTGTGGTCAGCAAGAACTTGCACAATGGGTCATACTACCTCATCGATGTTCGAGAGCACAAAGATTCACGTAAGTCGGAGGAGGAGACCCGCTGGCCGTGGAATATCGCTCATCTTCGGCCTTATTACACTTGAGCCACCGGCTCTCATAATGTACATACTTCCGTGACGATGTATATATTATGATAAATAATAAAGCAGGACCTCTGTCCTTTTTTCCCCTCAAAGGTAAATGTGTCATTGTTATTTTCATTATAATATCCCATGACCACTTGGGGGCTGATCCGGCTTACGATCGTATTCGAATCTAGCCATTAAATATTATGATCACTAGGGGGCTTCCTGTTCAAACATAGGTCGTATTCGAACCAAAGAGAACATAGCTGTCGATACCCTTTTGATAGGCACACTGCCGAGCTCACTGGGGAGCTTCTTGATCATATTTGAATCATCGCTCAACCCCCTTTGGGAACCGACGTGGATCGTATTCGAATCAGCGTCGTTAAACAACTCTCAAGGTCATTTGGGGGCTTCCTGTTCAAACATAGGTCGTATTCGAACCAAAGAGGACATATCTGTCGGTACCCTCTTGATCCGCAACGCCAAAGCCACTGGGGGCTATATGATCGTATTCGAATCTTAGCTTAACCCCTTTGGGACGGTTTTCTGGTCGTATTCGAATCAGAAGCCTCCAAATTTTTGAAGTCTCTTTTTGCAAACAATTTTTTGGATTTTATTTGAAGTTCTTTTGATCATGTCTGAAGTGTTCAAGGGTGGTTTCTATTCCACCGGCTTAACCTTGATCAATAAGGTTGATCGCACATAATAAACATCATATTACAGAGTTGGGTTCTCACCCTCATTTTTTCTTTTGGGTCACATAAACTGGCAGTGTAATCGAAGGATCACAGATATATGACCCTCCATGCGGTAAGCCGCCAAGGGACTTGTGATTTGTTTTATATGCACGACAATTTCAAGCAGCTCTTTAAACGTAAAGGAAAGCAGAGGATCAAGCATAAACCGGGGGAATATAAGAGGGCGGCTTAAACAGTGTTGAGCGCCACACAAGTGCGCGATGGCACGACAAAAATAAGTGTTTTCCTACTCTATTACATGACTCCCCGAGTCCAAATAGTGAAGCATTTTTTTTATCAAGACATAAATATGAGCCGCCTGAGGGATCAAAGGTGTTGTTGGGCTGAGGCTTCCGGTTCATTCCTTTCCGCTCCTCCGGCTGTTTCCCTATCCTGGAAGGTTGATGATTTCCAGTCAATGCCACTCAAGGCTTCGAATGCAGCTTCATCATCAATTAACCCGGCCGGATCAACTTCAGGGGCGAAGGTATGCTTACGAGTCGGAGGGATCAGGCTGATTGCTTCATAATGTGGTGTTGGAATTCTCTGATTCTCGGCGTCATAACCCGGTTGGTATTTGGTAAGATCTGTGTCATTGCCGATCAGAGTGGCCACAGGGCGTATGTCCTTCACGCAAGCAGCGAAATACTTCTGGTTAAATGGGGTGCCGTCCTCCTTCAAGCTGGGATACCCAAGGGCGATGTCGGCCGGGTCTAGCTCCGGTAGCCATGCCTTGGCCTGGCTTAAAGCGGCTATGGCTCCGGCTCTTGCAGAAGCTCGTCTCAATTCCTGGAATCGTTGAGGTAGCACGGCAAGCCGCCTTAGCACATCTGCCAGACGAGTGGGAACTTCATTTGACAGAGCCACGACGGCTAAGGCACGTTGTGACCCGGTGTAGAGTTGTTCCACCAGGGTATAAATGGCCTTCAGCTTTGTCAGCATGTTTTGGTTGAGATTGGAACTCCTGGGGCCTGCATTACAAGGTCAGGTGAGCTGATGACAATTGAGATGCTTGTTGAAAAAGATTTAAAGCTAGCTAACACTTACAGAGTAACTTACCAAAGATTGCTGAGACCATCTGAGATACATGGCGTTTTAAGCCGGATAACTCGGCGGTTGTTTCTGCAAGAGTGGCCTCCGCTTGTTCAGCCCGGTTGAGCAAAGCGGTCTTTTCGTCCGCCCATGCCTTTCTCTCTGCTTCAAACTTCCTTTTCAATTTCTCTTGTGCGGATACACTGAATTCAAACTTGGAATTTGCCTTTTGGGTTTCACTCTCTTGAGTTTTCAGGCGATTCTTCAAGTCAGAGGTCTCCGATTCAAATTGCTTAATGGTGGCCTGTATAAATTCCGGGTTACAGTTAGGGTTATCATAATGCAACATTAAGTCCCAAGCACTTTGCAAGCAAAGATACTTGGCACTTGGGGGCTAATGTATGCTAAAGAGCTCTATTTACAGTGGCGGTTCATGGAAATAAGTCCAAAGCACTTTGCAGGCAAAGGTACTTGGCATTTGGGGGCTAATGCATATTGCTGTTCAAGTACTTGGTTAAAATACGGTGAAGACCGGTTCAAATATGCTGTCTGAGCCAGCCCTTGGGTGCTACCGGATAAGCCGGTTTTCTTGCAGTGATTACTAAGCTAGTGTTAAGTCTACAACATATTTCATCATAAGTAATAGACTTGGGGGCTGGCATAGTAAGGATAACTAAGGAACAAGCAACAAGAGTTATACCTCAGATTTTTGGTGTATTTGTTTCACCAAATAAATTTCCAGATCCCGGCTGTTGTGCACTTGGTTTACATAACCAGAGACGATTTCTCCAATACTCAGATGAGCATAATCAGTGACATCCAGCCGGGTTTTGCGGCGTTCCAGAAGTTCTACTTTGGCGGAGCACTTGGCCAGCGCGGTGGGTCTCCCCGGTTCAATGAAGTCAGTCCGGATGATTTCGACGTCCGGGTCATCCGCCTTGGACGGGCTGGGGTTCTCCGGGTTCTCAGAACCTTCCATAGCTTGTTCAACGGACGGATCAATGGTGAGTGTTGGAGTATCATGGGCTGGTTCAGGCGGCGGCTCATGAGCGGAAGTATCAGGAGCAGCCGTTCTGAGCTCCGGTTCAGCAAAGATTGGCTCTTCGACCGGCTTACTTCTCTTTGTCCTCTTGCTGGGCTTTACTTGTACACTGAAAATTAAAGGGTCAGTACAAAAACATGAGTAAGATAAGCACAAGATAAACAGATTATCATTACCCTGGAGCGGTTTTGAATGCCGGCATGCTGGACTCATTGATTCGCCGGAGGAAGGTGAAGTCCCCTAATAGTTTGAGTCAGAAGAATTGAGTGGTTGACGAGTGAAACCCGCCAAAGGATACAAAGAATATAAATCAGAGACAACCTCAGTCCGGTGTTTTCTTGTTACATCGGGTAAGCCGGAGGAGAGGTCCGCATCTTTACTGGTCCAGGTCTGCCTCCGACTCTCGTGAATCTGTCGCTTCAAAAGAAATTGAGGATCTTGATAAGCTAAAGGATGTGAAAATCTTACTTTCCGGGTTACCCTTCGGACTTTCTGTCTCGGCAAAGGCTCGGAGTCGGAGGAAATTATAGTTACCTCTTCAATTACTGCATGACTTGCTCCTGTATCCTCCTGCTGATAATCAGTGTCAATAAGATGGTTAAAGAAGGAGCCTAAGGAGTCAAGAGTTACCTCTGACTCGGAGGTATCGTCCAGATGAAACATATCCGAGGCGCTAGGTTTGTTCCCCTTCTTATGGGCAGTGGCTTTCCTGGCGGCTTTCTTGGCCTTTCTGGCTTTCTTTGCAGCTTCATGGTCATACTTGACCTTCCATAATTTATCATCAGCCTGTAAAATATAGCAAGAGTTTTTGAGTAAAGATGAAATTATCAAAGTGGAAAGTAAGATGCTCAAGTTAATGGTTTACCGCTGGAGCCGGGTTAGCCTTGCAGAAAGGACTTAAGCCCGCTTTCCCGCAATCTGCCAGGCTCTCGTTCAGAAGAGACTTGGTCATGTCATCAACGACATCCTCAGGTAAGTCGTCAGGACTGTGCCGTAGAAGATCATTTTTCTGGCCTGTGTAATCGCACATCAAGCCGGGGCGGCGGCTCAAAGGAATCACCCACCAGGCAATCCAAACCCGCACCAAGTCAATGCCGTTTAGGCCGTTCCCCAGAAGAGCTTTGATCTTGTTTATGGTGGGGGCAAGTGTTTGACGTTTAGCCGGAGATAATTTATCTGGTAAGGGGTGAGTTGACTCCAGGCGCAGGGCGCGAAAGCCGGGCAAAGGGTTCTCATTAGCCGAAGAAGTGTCTTGACAGTAGAACCATGTCTGGTTCCAATCTTTAGGGTGACTCAGCGGCTCGGCATAAGGGAAGAGGCAGTCTCTACATCGCTGGATTGAGATTCTGCCAAGCTCCAAGCTGGGCCCGTGGGCACATTCGTTTTGACGGTTTAGATAAAATAACTCTCTAAAGAGTAGTAAGCTGGGTTCTTCTCCAACGTACACCTCACAGAATACTTGGAAATTGCAGATGTTTGACACGGAATTGGGTCCGATGTCTTGAGGTCGCAGGTCAAAAAAGTGCAAGACGTCTCTGAAATTTTTTGAGCCGGGTGGAGCAAAGCCCCGGCTCATGTGATTAGTAAAAATGACAACTTCCCCATCCTTGGGTTGAGGCTTTTCTTCTAACGGGTCAGGAGCACGATAAGACATGATCTCTTTCTTCGGCAGATGACCAGTCTTCACAAAATCGTTTAAGATGCTATCAGTGACGGTGGATTTAACCCAGTTGCATGTGACGGGTGCTTTGGGAGCCTTGGGCGGCATTATGAAGGATGGAAGCCTATGACAAAATAAAAATTTCCGGTTCAAATTTAAGACGGAGAAAATATTTCAATTCATATTCAAGATGGCGGCTTACGAAGGGGCCTAATGATATATGGCTAATTGTTTCAGATTGTTTAAGCCGCCATGGGAAACAATAGCAATTAAATTATTTAAATCCACTTTGAGTGATCAGGATTATTCATCGAGCATTGCCTCTTTAAGCCGGCGATAAGAGTCGCCATGGCTAACAGATACGGTTTTTGCCTAAGTGTCGCACAAACAAGTTTCGCAGGTTGAAGCTGTTATTTTGGATTAAACGATCGTTCAGAAAAGAAAATATTCTAGACCTAAAAACTGGTACAGATGAGTTTGAGAGTTCTAATGAGGCCTCTGAACTAGAGAAAGGACTCTACTAGCATCTGAAATGGATGCGAAACGGTTACCGCACAAGTTATATGTTCTCTTTGGATCAGAAGAAGCCGCGGTGGAGGAACCACGAAGAAACGATGAAGAACCATGAAGAACACGGAAGAGCTTGAAAACCCTAAATGCAGATCTGAAGTGTGGGAAGGTGAAGACTTACAGCTGTAGATCTACTGCGGAGGATCACCGCCGTTCTTTGGTCGATTCAGGTTGATGCAGCGGTCAAGATCAACGAAGATGAGGTGCTCTGCTGCGGCGGCGGTGGCGGAGCTCGAGCAGCAGCGGAGTCGCGAGAGGAAGAAGACGACAGAAAGGGGGAGAATGAAGAAAGACCTAAAGGTCGTGCTTATTTATAAGGAAAGACTGACAGAGAGGGCGCGAGAAACGAGGAGGCCAGACGTGGTTATCCAGCTACTCTGACGCCTCGATTTTCGGGATGGTCATTAAGATAAGGATCCGTTGTGATATGACAGAATAAAAAATGAATTTAATGGAAGATGACGTCATGGCGGGTTATCATGAATCCAGAAGATGACGTCATGGCGGGTTATAACTTTTGCACAGACAGAAGCCAGAAGGCTTTTTCTTAAGGTATTGAAGATTGACATGAACCGGTTCAAATCAATCTGGGGCCTAATGTTGGGGATATAACTACTAGTGTAACCCTCCCAGGAGGGGCCGGGTTACGCTATGGCAATTCATCATATGAAGCCCAATATCAAGCTTAAAAGATGGCGGTTCAATAAAGGGCCTAAAGCCCGTAGGCGACTTAAGGCCCGTAGTGATAAACCGCCGTAATGGCATGACTTGTGTTGTAAGGCAAGATTAACTAGTCACCGAGCCGGACACTGTTTATGAGCCGGCCGGGACTCTGTAGGCCGCGGGGCGTCAACCCGTGTATATAAGGGGACGACCCGCCGGCGGCTTAGGGCAAGTAACATCAAATCGGTAGCCAGGCATAGAGGATTCGCTCCCTGGTCATCAAAACCCTAGTAATTCCACCTCAACTGGAGTAGGCTTTTACCTTCACCGTAAGAGGCCGAACCAGTATAACCCTCGTGTCCTTTGTCCCTCTTTAGCCCCTTTAAGCTTCCTAGTTGCGATGGCTCCACGACTAAGTCCTTTCACGAGGACATCTGCCGTGACTATTCCACGACATTGTGCTATGATGTTCTATATGATTGTGTCAACTATATAAGTTTTTACGGAGCATCAGCAATGCATATGGCTGAAAGATGTATTTGCGAGCATCGACCAATGGGTCTCTCTCTCTCTCTCACACACACACGCACACACACATGCGCACACGCACAAGTGGGACCCGTTGAATTATTTATTTGCTCGTGACAGCTTTTAATTAGGTTCCACTGTAATCTAACTTTTTTCTTAAGTTTTTAATTGAGCTCAATGACTTCAAAAAGTTGTACAGAAGCCTTGTTTGGGCCTTTCCGGCGTCGCTGAATGTGGGCTGAGTAACCATGTGAGGTTGTACTGTACTACACAGGCCTTTTTTCAGCAATGCAACTGGGCCGACAGTTGTACACAATATCCAGGTCAACTTGTTATTCTCCGCCCCGCTGGGCTGCAAACTTTCCTAGGAGGTATGCATTAGGCTTAACAAGAAAATGGACTTTAAGAAATAATAAATGGGATGTAATTATAATAACTGGACAGTTACTATGCACCAAAGACGTAATTAGTTTGAAAAATATATTATTTTTGGAATTTGAAAATTTTAATTTCATTACTTGTTGCGCGCGCAATATTTCGTTGGATTTTAACGTAATACAACTTTATTTTGAAATTAACCTGACTAGAAATTTCGGATAAAAATATTTCGGATCCCATCAAAATGTGGTAATTTTTTTTGAATTCTGTTTTGAGCGGTTGTTTGAAATTATTAATCGTTGTCCTAGCTAGAAGTTGGGATGTACTTTTAACAAACTGTTAATGGGCTGTAGTAAATTCCATTAGAATTAAAAAATGGGTTGTACATTCTTACAAATCGCAAATGGGCTATATGTTCTCTGCCAAATCCGAGCTGTGGGCCTACTAAGTTGACGCGTACCAAGGGCTTTGTCAACTTAGTCAATATAAACGATTCTAGCTGCAGTGATCATACGATGTCCATCCAACGGCCGTAGTGCTTCTTCAACCTCTGGTCTTCTTGCTCCAGCCGCCCAAAGCAGCGCCGGTCCTGTCGCGTGCTCCTGCCTCCCGTGGCCGGCTGTGATGCCGCGGAGGCCTCACCGCCCCGTACTACTCCCACCGCTGGCCAGGCCATCCCTCTACTCACCCACACCCCCTGTTATTCTGCGGCGATGGCAGCCTCACACCGCAGCCGAACCAGTGAACCCTCATACTCCTCTCCGCGCGGGCTTCCACTGCTGCGTCTTCCCCGGCTCCGCGTTGTCCCCTTCCTAGGCCTCGCCGTCGTCCAGACCACTGCCCTGGTGCTCTCGGCGTGGCGTGGTCAACGTGGTCAACGACCGACTTCCATCGGAAGAGTACTGTACGTGGAGAGGCTGACAGCTGGGTCCAGGCGACCGCAAGGAAGTGCCTCCTTATTACGCGCAAAATAATTATTCCTCCACTTGACAGCAGGGACCCACCGGACAGGCCACCTTATTTTGCGAAAAAAATGTTTCCCCCCTGACTGCTAGGACCCACCGGACGGGCCAGCGTATTTCGCGAAAAAACGTTCCCCCCGCTGTCAGCTCGGACCCACCGGAAGTGCCTCCTTATTATGCACAAAAAAATGAATACTCCCCCTGCTAGCTGGGACCCACCATGGTGGGAGGATGACTTGTGGGCCTACTAAGTTGACTGGGACGGGGACCTTTGTCAACTTTAGTCAATATGAACGATTCTAGCTCCAGTGACCGTAGGATGTCCATCCAACTGCCGTACTGCTTCTTCAACCTCTGGTCTTCTTGCTCCAGCCGCCCAAAGCAGCACCGGTCGTGCCGCATGTTCCTGCCTCCCGTGGCCGGCTGTGCTGCCGCGGAGGCCTCACCGCCCCCTACTATTCCCACCGCTGGCCAGGCCCTGTGGCGACGGCAGCCTCACACCGCAGCCGAACCAGTGAACCCTCGTACTCCTCTCCGCGCGGGCTTCCACTTCCGCGTCTTCCCCGGCTCCCCGTCGTCCCCTTCCTAGGCCTCGCAGTCGTCCACCGCCCTGGTGCTCTCGGCGCGGCGTGGTCAAGGAACGACTTCCATCGGACGTGGACTGTACATGGAGAGGCTGACAGCTGGGTCCACGGCCGCAGCAAGGAAGTGCCTCCTTATTACGCGGACAATAATGATTCCTCCACCTGGCAGCGCGGACCCACCGGACGGGCCACCGTATTTCGCGAAAAAAACGCTTCCCCCTGACTGCGGGGACCCACCAGCTACATCTTCGCACGCAAGGAAGTGCGTCCGGGCAAAAAAAAAACGATTCGCCCCCCTGACTGCTGGGACCCACCAGCTACATCATCGCAGGCAAGGAAATGCTTGACAGTCGGGACCCACCTGGTCGAAGCGTACGTAGCATTGTCATTCTGGTCGCGAACATGTACGTACATACTGGTCGATGTAGAGGCGTGCACGTGTCGTTGTAGAGGCGCGCACGTAGCATGTACACGTACGTACAGCGGCCAGTGTGCAAGAAAGAAAATACGGCCACATACGTACATACGGGCAGGGTCTCGAATGCCTACTCGCGCATACGTACAGCCAGGGCTCGTGTACATGGCTGGGTCGGAACGGAGAAACAGCGTCATCGTCGTGTTCATGGGGAGCCAACCGGCTGGGTCGGAACGGAATGCGTCGTCGTGTTCATCGGGAGGGCTTGGATGGAACAGCCGATGGAAACGAGGCCTGGCGTACCGCAGAACGGAGGAAACGGCCTTGTGTTCGACCGGCCATGTTTGAAACGGGATCCTGTTCATCGGGAGGGGTCTGGCGTACCGCAAAACGGAGGAAACGGACCTCCTACGGTTGAAACAGGGGTCCTGTTGATCGGGAGGGGTGTGGCGTACCGCAAAACGGAGGAAACGGACTTGTGTTGGAGCGCTATGGTCAAAACGGGGGTCCTATTCATCGGGAGGGGTGTGGCGTACCGCAAAACGGGACTCCACGGGACACTGTTCATCTCCACCGTCGACCCCCTCCAGCCTCCACGGGCTACTGTTCATCCACCGTCGACCTCCTCCAGCCTCCACCTGCGACTGTTCATCCACGGGCTCCTGTTCATCCAGCCTCCACCACGCGCTACTCCACCGGCTACTGTTCAACCAGCCCTCTCCACGGGCTCCTGTTCAACCATCCCTCCACGGGCTACTGTTCATCCAGCCCTCCACCGTCTACTGTTCATTCTGCCCTCCACGGGGTGGTCCTGTTCATCCTGCCCCCCACGGGGTCCTGTTCATCCAGCCCCAACCGACTCAATCGATCGGGGTCCTGTTCATCCAGAGGCAACACCACGGGGTCCTGTTCATCCACCCCCACCGGGAACTGTTCATCCAAACCCCCCCAGCAACGCTCACTGTTCATCCAGAGGCAACATCGATCGGCTTCAGTTAGCAGCAGTAGCGAAGGAATCGGTCGATCGGGTTCAGTTAACAGCCATCGATCGACCGCTCGGGTTCAGTAACGCGTAGCCTGCAGTGCAATTGCTCGGGTTCAGTTAGAGCCCAACGCCTCGCTCGGGTTCAGTTAGAGCCAATGCCTCGCACACACGCGCGTACGTGTACGAGAGAAACGCGCATCGCTCGGCCACCGACCTCCCACCGTAATCGGGAACTCCCCGAAATTTTTCTCGCCCTCACTTCTACCACGGTTTTTTCCATCATGGACGGCCCAAAGAATGTCATGCAGCTGCGTCTCCGGCCCGCCCAGGACGAAAAGCCCATTTTCTGTCATGATTTTTTGTCATAGAAGTAGGAGCCCACCACATCTATGATGATACCGGGTTTTGTCATAATTATCGTCATAGAAGTGTCATATGTATGACAGAAAAAATTTTGTTCGGCCCAAAATGTCACGGGTGTGTCTTATTTTGTAGTGCATAGATCCTTCAACATGTGGTGCTTGTCCCCCATCTTTGCTAGCCAAAAATTCCGCACCAAGTAGAGATACTACTTGTGCATCCAAAAACCTTTAAACCAAAATCTTATTTTCAAGGGTCCACCATACCTACGGAAGGATTGAGCAAGATCCTTCAAGTAAGTTGTCGTCGGTGCAATAAGGCAATAAAAATTGCTTCTAAAAGTGTAAGATCATTTAGTGTAAGAGAAAATGGAGTGTTGTACGAACTTGTGATGGTAAAGCAATAAAAGCGACGGACTGCATAATAAAGGTTGCTATCATAAGGGGCAATGTAACGTGACGTTCTCTTGCACTAAGGGGTTGAGCATACAAACAAAATAAGCGCATGGCAACCTCTGCTTCCCTCTGCGAAGGGCCTATCTTTTACTTTTCAGTATTTACTTTTATGCAAAGAGTCAAAGTTTTTCTCTCTATTCCTTTTTATTTTTCTCTTTCGGCAAGCATCATGTGGTGAGGAAAGATCTAGGCACATATGTCCAGTTGAATATGGGTAGCATGAGTTATTATTGTTGACATCACCCTTGAGGTGAATACGTTGGGAGGCAAAACAATAAGCCCCTATCTTTCTATGTGTCCGGTTGAAATATTTTGCTCATGTGTATGCGGTGAGTATTAGCAATCATAGAAGACTATAAGATGGTTGACTATGTGGAGCTCTTACTTAAACTCCGTTGAATAAGTTGAATTACAATTGCTTGGTGACTAAGAACATAGATTATTGGGTTTCAAGAGAATTCATTGTTTGAACCTTAACATGTGAATTGGTTGCTACTATAACATGAGAAATTTTATAAGAGAGAATTGTTGTTATGATGCTAGGAAAAGTGATTGAAATTTTCATTGATCAAACTTATGCACTTTGCTAGCATTCACACTTCATAATTTATTTCTTTTATCATTTACCTACTCGAGTACGAGTAGGAATTAAGCTTGGGGATGCTGATACGTCTCCAACGTATCTATAATTTATGAAGTATTCATGCTGTTATTTTATCATTCTTGGATGTTTTACAATAATTTTATAATAACTTTATATCATTTTTTCGGACTAACCTATTGACCCAGTGCCCAGTGCCAGTTGCTGTTTTTTGCTTCTTTTTTACATCGCAGGAAATCAATATCAAACGGAGTCCAAACACCACGAAACTTTTTGGAGATTTTTAATGGACCAAAAGGAACCCAATGGGCCAGAGCTGCACACCCGAGGGGGGCACAACCCACCAGGGCGCGCCAGGGCTCCCTGGCGTGCCCAGGTGGGTTGTGCCCACCTCGGGGGTCTCCCGCACCCCCTCTTTGCACTATAAATTCCCAAATATTCCGAAACCCTTCGGGGTTAACCTAGATCAGAAGTTTCGCCGCCGCAGGCCTCTGTAGCCACCGAAAACCAATCTAGACCTTGTTTCGGCACCCTGCAAGAGGGGGAAATCATCTCCGGTGGCCATCTTCATCATCCCGGCGGCCACCACGATGAGGAGGGAGTAGCCCACCTTCGGGGCTGAGGGTTGATACATCTCCAACGTATCTATAATTTATGAAGTATTCATGCTATTATATTATCCATCTTGGGGCTTTACTATGCACTTTTATATTATTATTTTTGGGACAAACTTATTAACCCAGAGCCCAGTGCCAGTTTCTGTTTTTCTCCTTGTTTCAGTGTTTCGCAGAAAAGGAATATCAAACGGAGTCCAAACGGAATGAAACCTTCGGGAGAGTTATTTTTGGAATGGAAGCAATCCAGAAGACTTGGAGTGCACGTAAGGGAAGCAACGAGGAAGGCACGAGGAAGGGGGGCACGCCCACCCCCCTGGGCGCGCCCTCCACCCGTGGGCCCCTCGTGGCTCCCTTGACTGACCTCTTTCGCCTATATATATCCATATACCCTAAAAACTTCGGGGAACAGAATAGATCGGGAGTTCCGCCGCCGCAAGCCTCTGTAGCCAACAAAAACCAATCGGGACCCTGTTCCGGCACCCTGCCGGAGGGGGGAACCCTCACCGGTGGCCATCTTCATCATCCCGGCGCTCTCCATGACGAGGAGGGAGTAGTTCACCCTCGGGGCTGAGGGTATGTACCAGTAGCTATGTGTTTGATCTCTCTCTCTCTCTCTCTCTCGTGTTCTTCAGGTGATATGATCTTGATGTATCACGAGCTTTGCTATTATAGTTGGATCTTATGATGTTTCTTCCCCTCTACTCTCTTGTAATGGATTGAGTTTTCCCTTTGAAGTTATCTTATCGGATTGAGTCTTTAAGGATTTGAGAACACTTGATGTATGTCTTGCCGTGCTTATCTGTGGTGACAATGGGATATCACGTGATTCACTTGATGTATGTTTTGGTGATTGATGACCCACAAGTATAGGGGATCTATTGTAGTCCTTTCGATAAGTAAGAGTGTCGAACCCAACGAGGAGCAGAAGGTAATGATAAGCGGTTTTCAGCAAGGTATTCTCTGCAAGCACTGAAATTATAGGTACAAATAGTTTTGTGATAAGATAATTGGTAACGAGCAACAAGTAACAAAAGTAAATAAAGTGCAACAAGGTGGCCCAATCCTTTTTGTAGCAAAGGACAAGCCTGGACAAACCCTTATATAGAGGAAAGCGCTCCCGAGGACACATGGGAATTATCGTCAAGCTAGTTTTCATCACGTTCATATGATTCGCGTTCGGTACTTTGATAATTTGATATGTGGGTGGACCGGTGCTTGGGTGCTGCCCTTACTTGGACAAGCATCCCACTTATGATTAACCTCTATTGCAAGCATCCGCAACTACAACAAAAGTATTAAGGTAAACCTAACCATAGCATGAAACATATGGATCCAAATCAGCCCCTTACGAAGCAACGCATAAACTAGGGTTTAAGCTTCTGTCACTCTAGCACCCCATCATCTACTTATTACTTCCCAATGCCTTCCTCTAGGCCCAAATAATGGTGAAGTGTTATGTAGTCAACGTTCACATAACACCACTAGAGGACAGACAACATATATCTCATCAAAATATCGAACGAATACCAAATTCACATGACTACTAATAGCAAGACTTCTCCCATGTCCTCAGGAACAAACGTAACTACTCACAAAGCATATTCATGTTCATAATCAGAGGAGTATTAATATGCATATAGGATCTGAACATATGCTCTTCCACCAAATAAACCAACTAGCATCAACTACAAGGAGTAATCAACACTACTAGCAACCCACAGGTACCAATCCCGGACTTGGAGACAAGAATTGGATACAAGAGATGAACTAGGGTTTTGAAAGGAGATGGTGCTGGTGAAGATGTTGATGGAGATTGCCCTCTCCCGATGAGAAGAGCGTTGGTGATGGCGATGATTTCCCCCTCCCGGAGGGAAGTGTCCCCGGCAGAATAGCTCTGCCGGAGCCCTAGATTGGTTCCGCCAAGGTTCCGCCTCGTGGCGGCGGAGTCTCGTCCCGAAAGCTTGCTTATGATTTTTCTTCGGACGAAAGACCTCATATAGCAGAAGATGGCCACCGGAGGGCCAACAGGGGGCCCACGAGGCAAGGGGCGCACCCAGGGGGTAGGGCGCGCCCCCCACCCTCGTGGCCAGGTGGGGCCCCCTCTGACGTACTTCTTCCGCTCAATATTTTTTATTATTTCCAAAAATAACTTTCGTGGAGTTTCAGGACTTTTGGAGTTGTGCAGAATAGGTCGCGAATATCTGCTCCTTTTTCAGCCCAGAATTCCAGCTGCAGGCATTCTCCCCCCTTATGTAAACTTTGTAAAATAAGAGAGAATAGGCATAAGTATTGTGACATAATGTGGAATAACAACCCTTAATGCAATAAATATCGATATAAAAGCATGATGAAAAATGGACGTATCAACTCCCCAAGCTTAGACCTCGCTTGTCCTCAAGCGAAAGCCGATAACGATAAATATGTCCACATGTTTAGAGGTAGAGGTGTCGATAAAATAAAATACGGACATGAGGGCATCATGATTATTCTCATAACAACAACATATATGGATATTGTCATATGATTTCTTATGCTCAAGTAATAATCTATTCACAATGCAAAGTACGAATCAGAAACTTTATTGAGAACTAAAAAACTATAATCTCAGTCATTGAAGCAATTGCAATTTATCATAACATCAGAAAGAGTCTATATCAGAGCTTTCTAGCAAGTCCACATACTCAACTATCATTTAGTCTTTCATGATTGCTAACACTCACGCAATACTTGCGGTTACGGAGTTTTAATTGGACACAGAGAAAGATAGGGGCTTATAGTTTCGCCTCCCAACCTTTTACCTCAAGGGTAATGTCAACAATAATGACTCATGCTAACTTACATCCA
>NC_057811.1:478306546-478349851 GCF_018294505.1 Triticum aestivum
TCCCCCTCCACCGGGCCGCCGCCACCTCCAGCGGCCGCCCTCCCATCCACCGGCCGCCCTCCCATCCACCGGCCGCCCCGCGCCTCCTCCACCAGCGATCCCATGCAGGTGAGTTCTTCCCCCCTTTTTTAGTTTATTTTTTAGTTTCTTTTAGTTTAGTTTCTGTTTTAGTTTTAGTTTTAGTTTAGTTTTATTTCCAGTTTAGTTTAAGTTTTAGTTTATTTTATTTTAGTTTTATTTTAGATTAGTTTTAGTTTTAGTTTAGAAGAAGAAGAAGAGTAGAAGGAGGAGGAGGAGGGAGGAAGAGGAGGAGGGAGAAGAAGAAGAAGAAAGAAGAAGAAGAAGTAGAAGAAGAAGAAGAAGAAGAAGAAGAAGAAGAGAAGGAAAGGAAAACCTCCCCCCGCCACCGCAGACTCCGCTCTGCCACACTAATCTTAGATTGTCTATAGAAACCAAAGGAGTGGGATCAGATGTATTTGAGTGGAGAGCAGAAATTTCTTAGGTCACTAATATTAACCGGAAGCCTCAAAATTGCTTAGGTCACTAATATTAACCGGGCTCTTACAAATTTGAGGGTACTATGTGGGTTTCCAGCCTATATTGATGGTGACTGGTGTAGTATGGAAGAGTTGGGGCCTCTTTGACAGCTATAAAATGTACCTACTGCCTTTCACTATGGAGCCTAGAAAATGTACCTACTGCCTTGTTGGCTGCAAAGGCGAGGATAAATGCAAAGAAAGAACTCACCTCTCTTGCTTTAACATGTGGTGGTAGGGTGGGAGATGGGTTGGTCCAAGGAGGAGTCTCTGAGTTCGAGGAGGAGGAGCAAAGAAGAGGGAAAGGGAAAGGAAGAAGAAGAAGAGGACGAGAAAAAGAATAAGAAGAAGAAGAAGAAGAAGAAGAAGAAGAAGAAGAAGAAGAAGAAGAAGAAGAAGGAGAAGAAGAAGAAGAAGAAGAAAAAGAAGAAGAAGAAGAAGAAGAAGAAGAAGAAGAGGAAGAAGAAGAAAAGGAAAAAGAGGAAAAAAGAAGAAGAGGGGAAGAAGAAGAAAAAGACATGTTTTTATACTTTCTTATTTAGGATTCCGCCACGTTTTGCAGTTTCTTTCTTTTCTTTAGTTGAATGTTTTTATACTGCTAGCTAGTTGCCTAGTTTGCTGACCCAAAGAAGTTAAAATAGTTATTATATGAAATTCAACTAAAGTCAACATTTTTTACGACTAGTGCTACTAATAAATTCAACTAGAGCCATCATATGTCCACAAGTGCATTGTTTTTTGAATGAGAAATGATAACTTGGTGTAGTTGATTATCTTCTGCTCAAAATTTCTTATGTTATAATGTTGTATGATAATGTTGTAAGGGTACTAATTGGTCTCTTCTGCTGCTTATCAGAAATGGGGGGAAGCCGCCACCGCAGACTCCGGTCTGCCACACCGGAGTACGAGTTGGATGCTTTCAAGTTCTTCAGTATCATACTTGGGACTTCAGTATCATCCACGAGGCAGGTATATAAAAGGAGAGATCTCCCCTTCACCCATCTCATTATGATAACTCTGTTGTTTGCTACATCACTCATTGTCCCAAACTGCAGAGGCTTCCTGACACTTTTATGAACATGCTGGGTGAAGATCCACCAAATAATGTGAAGCTGCGATAGGCCGACAGTGGGTTTTGCAGGCTGTCGGACGTGGAGTTGGTGATCAAGGAGGGGCACATGTAACTGTGTCGTGGCTGGGAGAAGTTCTACCGTGTCTACGACCTGCGGCAGGGGTACTTCCTTCTCTTCAGGTACGACAACGACGCCACCATGCTCATCGTGAAGGTGTTCAACGCGACTATGTGTCGCATGCGCTACGCTGACGATGATGATGCCAGTACGTTCTTTACCGTCTACTTATTCCTCTACATTTGGCTTTGTCTCGCATCGATAGTTAACGGTCATTGTTGCATTTGGACAGGCAATGGGAGCAGTAGCAGCGACACTGGCTACAGCCAAAGCAGCAGCGATTCTGGCTGTAGCAAAAGCAACAGCGATTCTGACTGTAGCAAAAGCAGCAACGATTCTGGCTGCAACAAAGACAGCAAGGAGGATGATCCGGATTGCGGTGGGGAAGAAGAGGAGCAGAGTGGGCATCAGGCTCAGGATGACCTAGCGATGGTGGTCGCTGACCAAGGGCAAGAGATGGCGGTGGCTGACCATGGGCAAGATATGGTGGTGGCTGAGGATGACCTAGCGATGGTCGTGCCTGTCGTGCCTGAAGATGGCCTCGTGATGGTGGTGGTGCCTGACAATGACCTCGCACCGGTGGTGGCGCCGGCGATCCCACAGCTGGGGGACATGACCACGCCAATTGTGGTAGAAGACTACATCCCACTGCCTCCACCGCCTCGCCACTCTTGGCGCATCAGGCTGAGGAAGGAGAAGGAGAAGAACAATGAGAACTGAACTATGTCAGGTATGTTTGATCTCCAAAATGATCTATATATACTTAGCTTTGTTTCCTCCGTATGCTTAGTTACCTATGTTAGCTCTAATATGCTTAGTTACCTATGTTAGCTCTAATATGCTAAGTTATCTCTACTATGCTTAGTTTCCTATAGGTTAGCTCCAAAATTACTTATGTTAGCACAAAGTGACCAAGTTTACATAATAAGCTTATAGTTCAGTTAAAATGACCAAGTTTACATAATGAGCTTCTTCTTCTTCTTCTTCTTCTTCTCCTCCAAAATGACATAAGTTAGCTCTAAGTTAGCTCTAATATGCTTAGTTCACTTAAAGATGGCATAATTAGCTAGGTTGGCTTCATTTTACCTAAGTTGGCTCTAATATGCTTAGTTATCTCTAATATGCTTAGTTTCCTATAGGTTAGCTCCAAAATTACTTATGTTAGCACAAAATGACCAAGTTTACATAATAATAAGCTTATAGTCTTCTTCTTCTTCTTCTTCTTCTCCAAAATGACATAAGTTAGCTCTAAGTTAGCTCTAATATGCTTAGTTTCCTATAGGTTAACTCCAAAATTACTTATGTTAACACAAAATGACCAAGTTTACAGAATAAGTATGCTTACTTCTTATAGTCTTCTTCTTCTTCATCATTTTCTTTTTCTTCTTCTAACATCTTGTTTATCATTTTGCAGATTTGATTTAATTCACGGAAGCTTGCATGGATGGAGTGCTTCTTTTCCATTTGTGCTTTTATTTTGTATCAATGAACTTGCATTGTCGGAGTAAATGGCCACGGGTAGCCTAACCGACTCCCCCTGGCTCTTCAAAAATTATTAGGCCGTTTAAGCCTTCAAGCATACAAAGCGTCGGGCTGCCTTCCCCCAGCCGGCTATCCCCAGGGCCGACTCCCAGAAGGCGACCCAGTCTCAGAAACCTTCCCCAAGAAAGCTACGAGATGGCCGACTCCAGGAAGCCGGCCCCAAGAATGCCGACTCCCAGAAGCCAGCCATGAAGAATGCCGACTCCCAGAAGCCGGCCCAGATCGCACCCACCAAGACTGCGTCCTCATAACGGTGATAAGATGGGGCGTGGCCGCAGTACAGCCCACTACCCCCAAATCCCGAAGCAGGCATGGCCACAGGACGCCGTACGGGTCAGCCATCTCCCGTCCGGCGCGGCACTGTAGCCATGTTGACCTCGACGTCACCCACGACAAAGCGCCAGTACGGCCCGCGGGCGGCGGGCCCCTTTAGCCAGAGAGACGCTCGAAGGCGGCCCGGCCTCCCCTAGTCGGCCAGGGGTGTAGCCGGCTACCTCCCTCCCTCGAAACATGTGCCTCATTAAGAAGACAAGACGAGGTAAGGCTACAGTAAGAGCCCGCAAGGCGGCTGCACATAGCCACGCTTACCTCGACGAAGCCCTCGTCATCAAGGGCGAGGCAACAGTAACCAGCCGCCGACAAGACCCCCAAGCGGTGGGGCCGGCCTGTCGACCAAGAGGCCGGCACACGGCGGGACCCACCAGTCGGCGGGCCCCAATGACCGGCGGAGAAGCCGGCGGACACAGACACTAACGGCTGGGACCCGCGCCCAGCCGGATTACTATTGTACCCCTGGGGGGTAGGCCTATATAAACCCCCCGGGGCACCCATGCAAAGGGTTGGTCTCATAGAATTACACACACCACATAGAGAGAAAAGGAGAGCTAGCCTGGCCCTTCTTCTCCCTCCAACCCGACAGCTCAAGGAGCATTTGTAGCTACTCATTCTGATCTAGTGATCATGTGGAGACCCCGCAGAGCAGGACTAGGGGTGTTATCTCCACGGAGAGCCCCGAACCTGGGTAAGATTCGCTGGCGTGCATGTCTTTGCCTCATCCCGTTTCCAGGCACAGGCGACGTCTTACTGGCTCCCACAATGATAACCCACCCATTGGCATATGTCGCACCTACCACCCGACATTTGGCGCCCACCGTGGGGCTAGGTGCACCGTCGTCCGGAGACCTGTTCTGGACGGGAACCCTTTTCCTCCCACGCGAGCGCAGCCAGCCTGCTGCGCCCGATGGCGTTTGCCCCGATGCGCTGTAAGGCGTCGACGACGCCTGCGCAGCGAGCCGCCTCACCGATCTGCTCGGCGAGACTCGCATCTCCGACGAGCCCACGTCCGATGCGGGCACGGACTACCCCGAGAGCCGCCTCGTCAGCCTCCTCGACCAACTTCACGTCTCCAGCGAGCCTGCTGTAGACTTGGAGTCGGTCGGCTCCACCGGCCCGATGCTTGTCGATTCCGACACGGCATCGCTCGACGCCTACCCCTCCGACGTGGTAGTCTTCGACGACCCTCTCCCTCGAGCTGACAGCGGCAGCAGCGCTGTCACCAAAGTGCTGGTCATCAGCCACGTCGCCAACTCGGGCGAGAACGCCCACGACGCCCTGCAAGCGGCGATGCATGACTTATCCGTCCCCATCCCGGCTGACGCCGACGCCGAGACCCTGGAGGCACGCCGCCTCGCCCTCATCGCGGAAGGCCAGAAGATAGCCTCCATGAGACGCCTCACCGAGGCTCACCCGCGAGAAGTCGACCGCGCCACCTTTGGCACGCCGCCTCATGGCGGGCCAAGCCGAGCCGACCTCGTCCAGAAGCGCGGCGCGGCCATCGCCAGCATGCTGGGGGCGGACCGCCCCGTCTACGCCACCCCGCTCGAGAATCTGCGAGCCGCTCAGGCGGCCGCTGAAGAGCTAAATGCGCTGGGAGCCGATGAGCTCCCCTACATGACAAGACGAATCCAGCAGCTGATCGATGCGGCCGCGGAGCGGCATGAAGCCGACGCCCGTGCTGAGAGTCCTCCCCCGCGCCGAGAGCACGCCGCGACATCCCGGTCGCCGACTGCGAGCGGCGCCCGCGCGAGGAAAGACAAGGAGCCGGCTGCTAGCCGCAGCCGGACTGGGATCACCATCGAGCGCGACGCGGAAGGCCGCCCTCGAGCAGTGGAGCGCCAAGGAAATCCGCCTCCTCCCCCGCCTCGAGGGGAGAGATGTCCCACCCCACCGCCTGTCACGCATCCGACTCTTGGTGGCCGACTAGGCCAGCGCGAAGGAGTCGGCGAGAACGACGCCCGCCACCGGATCGACCGCCTAGCTCGATCCGTGGCGCTAGAAGAAGAAGACGATGTCGGCCCGCCATGCTTTGGCCCCCGCATCCACGACGAGCCCTTCCCCAAAGGGTTCTCGCTCCCCAGAGACACGCCCAAGTACAACGGCTCTATGAAGCCGGAAGTCTGGCTCATCGACTATTCTACTGCTGTCAGCATAGCCAACGGCAACAGACACGTAGCCGTGAAGTACGTCCCCCTTATGCTGCAAGGCACAGCGCGCACCTGGCTCAACAGCCTCAAGCCCTACAGTGTCAACAGCTAGCTGGACTTCACGGAAGTCTTCGTCCGCAACTTCACCAGCACGTACAAGCGGCCTCCCAAGCCTCGCCAGCTCTCCCTATGCGTCCAAGGGCCCAACGAGTCGACCCGCAACTACCTCACGCGGTGGGCCGAGCTCCGCAACTCCTGCGAGGGGGTGCACGAGGTCCAGGCCATAGAGTACTTCACCGCCGGGTGCCGAGAGGGCACCCTCCTCAAGCACCGACTCCTCTGCGACGAGCCGGCTACCCTCGACGAACTGCTGATCATCGCGGACAAGTACGCCATGGCCGACTCCTCGATGAAGACCGAGCTTCGAGTGGACGCCTCTGGGAAGGTGCTCGCTCCGGCTCCCAAGACGCCGGCTAGCGAGTCCAATCGGCGCCCCTAGCAGAACGACCACAAGCGCGAGGCCCCTATGCCGCCTTCCACCAGTCGGCAGGTGGCCACAGTTGAAGATGAGCAACCCGCATAACGGCCCGCTCCCAAGAAGAAGGGCGGCAGGCCGGCTTGGCAGCCGGCCTTCTCCTACGAGCAGACTCTCGATGCCCCCTGCAAGTTCCGCAGTGGCGCGAAGCCGTCCAACCACACGACCCGAAAGTGCCACTGGCTCACACGGATCTCCAAGGGCGAGGGGCTGGTACCGCCTCCGCCTCCCGGCCCGCCGCCTCCAGCCCCCCAGCAGTCGGCTGCTCGACCAGCAGTCGGAGCCATTCAAGATGAGTTCCCTGAGGAGCACGCCGCCTACGTCGTCTTCACAAGCCAAGTTGAAGACAAGCGTAGCCGGCGCCGACAGCACCAAGAGGTCAACGCAGTCGCCTCCAGCAACCCCGAGTTCATGCACTGGTCCGAGAAGCCTATCAACTGGAGCCGGGCCGACCACCCAGAAGTGATGCCGTCCCCTGGCTCCTACGCATTGGTATTGGATGTCACCCTCGCAACAGAGATGCGAGCTGCCCGATTCTCCCGCGTTCTGATTGATGGCGGAAGCAGTATCAACATATTGTACCGTGATACCATGGAGAAGCTGAACATCAAGGCAAAGCAGCTCATGCCAAGCCGGACCGTGTTCCATGGCATCGTACCCGGCCTGTCCTGTTCCTCGATCGGCAAGATCAAGATGGATGTTCTCTTCGGAGACAAAGATCACTTTCGCCGAGAAGCAATCTGGTTCGAGGTAGTAGATCTAGAGAGCCCTTACCACGCCTTGCTTGGCCGACCTGCTCTGGCCAAGTTCATGGTTGTGCCCCACTACGCCTACCTGAAGATGAAGATGCCGAGCTCGAAGGGGATCATCACTGTAGCCGGCGACTACAAGAAGTCCATCGAGTGCGCTGCAGCCAGCAGTCGGCTGGCCGAGTCCCTCGTGGTGGCAGAAGAGAAGAAGATATTGGAACGAGTTGTGGCCATGGCCGGCAAGCAGCCGGCCCTGTCCCCCAACCCCAAGGATTATGATGCGCAGGGCTCCTTCTAGCCGGCCAAGGAGATGAAGAAGATACCTCTGGACCCGGAGAACCCAGAAAGGTTTGCAGTCATAGGTGCAAACCTGGACAGTAAATAGGATGGCGAGCTCGTCGACTTCCTCCGTGAGAATCGAGACATTTTTGCATGGTCCCCAAAGGACATGCCGGGTGTTCCGAAGGATTTCGCCGAGCACAAATTGCACGTCCGAGCCGACGCAAAGCCGGTCAAGCAGCCCCTCCGCCGACTGTCAGAAGATAAGCGAAGAATCGTAGGAGAAGAGATAGCCCGGCTCCTCGCCGCCGGCTTTATTATGGAAGTATTTTTCCCAGAGTGGCTTGCCAATCCAGTCTTGGTGTTGAAGAAGAACACCAAATGGCGTATGTGTATAGACTACACCAGCCTCAACAAGGCCTGCCCCAAAGATCCATTTGCTTTGCCACGATTGACCAAGTGATAGACTCCACAGTCGGATGCGAGCTGTTGAGTTTTTTGGATGCCTACTCAGGATACCACCAGATCAAGTTGGACCCAGCAGACCGCCTTCATCACACCATTCGGAGCTTTCTGTTACCTGACTATGACATTCGGCTTAAGGAATGTCGGTGCCACTTTTCAGCGTTGCATGCAGAAGTGCCTCCTCAAGCAACTCGGCAGAAATGCCCACGTCTACGTAGACGATATTGTGGTGAAGACAGAGAAGCGCGTCACCCTGCTGGAGGACCTCAAAGAAACATTTGCCAACTTGCGCCGATTCCAGATCAAGCTCAACCCCGAGAAATGCATGTTCGGAGTACCAGCCGGCCAGCTTCTAGGCTTTCTGGTCTCCGAACGCGGCATTGAGTGCAACCCTGTGAAGATCAAGGCCATTGAGAGAATGGAGATTCCTACCAAGTTGCGGGACGTGCAGAAGTTCACTGGGTGCCTGGCCTCCTTAAACCGCTTTATCAGCCGGCTAGGAGAGAAGGCTCTCCCCCTGTACCGACTCATGAAGAAATCCACTCATTTTGAGTGGAATGACCAAGCAGACCAAGCCTTCCATGAGTTGAAGAGGATGCCGACTACTCCACCTGTCTTGGCGGCGCCAACTGAGAAGGAGCCCATGCCCCTCTACATTGCCGCGACTAGCCGAGTGGTCAGTACAGTTGTTGTGGTCCAGCGCCCGGAAGAAGGCCGAGCCCAGCTAGTCCAGAGGCCGGTGTATTATCTAAGCGAAGTACTATCCAGCTCAAAGCAAAACTACCCGCACTACCAGAAGATGTGCTATGGAGTGTACTTCACCGCCAAGAAGCTGAAGCCCTACTTCCAAGAGCATCCCATCACGGTCGTGTGCACCGCCCCGCTTGCCGAGATCATAGGCAGCCGGGATGCATCCGGACGGGTGGCTAAATGGGCCATTGCGCTGGCACCTTACACCATCTTCTACCAGCCCCGCACCGCCATCAAGCCCCAAGCATTGGCCGACTTCCTCGTCGACTGGGCCGAGACCCAGTACCTACCGCCGGCTCCCGACTCTACCCATTGGCGGATGCACTTCGACGGGTCCAAGATGCGCACCGGCTTGGGAGCCGGCATCGTCCTCACCTCTCCCAAAGGCGACAAGCTGAGATACACGCTGCAGATCCACTTCGCTGCCTCCAACAACGTGGCCGAGTACGAGGCGCTCATACACGGGCTCCGGCTAGCCAAAGAACTCGGCATACGCCGGATCCTGTGTTATGGCGACTCAGACTTGGTGGTCCAGCAGTCATTCGGGGACTGGGACGCCAAGGATGCAAATATGGTGAGCTATCGATTCCTCGTCCAGCAGATCAGTGGGTACTTCGAAGGGTGCGAGTTCCTTCACGTGCCACGGGCCGACAACGACCAAGCAGATGCCCTGGCGCAGATCGGCTCCACCCGACAGACTATACCGACCGGTGTCTCTCTCCAGCGCCTCCTCAAGCCGTCCATCAAGCCGTCTCCAGAGTCGGACTCTATCTTCGTACCGCCTGCCCCCGATGAAGTCGGATCCGACTGGAGAAACCCAGCAGGCGGCGCGGGGGCTTCGGCAAAAAGCCCGGGGACTGTCGTAGTCGCACCCGGCTCGGGGACTTCAGAACCCGGCCCGGGGACTGCAGCAGTCGGCCCGGGGACTGCAGCGACACAAGAAGCGGTGGCCGACTCCAACTCCCCACCACCCCACCCACCCACCCGAGTCACGGTGGCCGTACTGACAGTAGAAGAAGTCACAGCTCCATCATGGGCCCAGCCCATCCTCAACTTTCTAGTCAACAGAGAGCTGCCGGCTGATGAGATCCCGGCAAGACTAGTGCAACGTCGAGCCGGAGCATATGCAATAATAAACAGAGAACTTGTCAAGCGCAGCGTCACTGGAGTCTTCCAGTGCTGCGTCGAGCCAGAGAAAGGAGTGGCAATCCTCAAGGATATCCATCAAGGAGAATGCGGCCACCACACAGCCTCAAGATCACTTGTGGCCAAAGCTTTCCGCCACGGTTTCTTTTGGCCGACTGCTTTGGAAGATGCCAAAGAGATAGTCAAGAGCTGCAAAGGATGCCAAGTCTTCAGTTCCAAGCAACACCTGCCGGCTTCCGCACTCAAGACCATCCCCCTCACTTGGCCCTTTGCCGTCTGGGGGCTGGACATGGTGGGCCCATTCAAGACAGCCCGCCGCGGCTTGACACATCTGCTTGTCGCCGTGGACAAATTTATCAAGTGGATCGAAGCAAAGCCAATCAAGAAGCTGAACGGGCCGACTGTCGTCACGTTCATTGCCGACATCACTACTCGGTACGGCGTGCCGCACAACATCATCACCGACAACGGCACAAACTTTGCCAAAGGAGCACTGGCACGTTTCTGCGCGACGCAGGGTATCCGACTGAACTTAGCATCCGTTGCCCACCCGCAGTCAAACGGCCAGGTCGAGCAAGCAAATGGACTCATACTCTCCGGCATCAAGCCCCGACTGGTCGTACCACTGGAGCGATCGGCCTGCTGCTGGCTCGATGAGCTGCCGGCTGTCCTCTGGAGCCTGCGTACTACCCCTAACAAGTCAACCGGCTTCACTCCATTCTTCCTTTTATATGGTGCCGAGGCTGTCATCCCAACCGACATCGAGTTCGACTCACCTCGGGTCACCATGTACACGGAGGCGGAGGCCAAGGAAGCGCGAGAAGACGGCGTCGACCTGCTGGAAGAAGGCCAGCTGTTAGCACTCAGCCGGTCCGCCATCTACCAGCAGGGGTTGCGCCGTTACCACAACCGCAAGGTCAAGCCAAGATCTTTTCAAGAGGGCGACCTTGTGCTTCGGCTGATCCAGCGAACAGCCGGCCAGCACAAGCTCTCGGCCCCTTGGGAAGGCCCTTTCGTCATCAGCAGGCAATGACTCCTACTACCTGATCGACGCACAAAAACCAAGAGCACGCAAGAGGGACGATTCCGGCAAGGAGTCGGAGCGACCATGGAACACGAACCTCCTGAGAAGATTTTACAGTTGAAAGCAGTATGTATCATGCTACCCTTTTTTATTAAGTACGAAACAACGGGCCCCCGAGGAGCACTCGGGGACTGCCCTCCTTTACCTATGAATGACGAGTGTCATATTCATGAATGTATTATTACATTTGATTTTCTGTCTGGCACCGGGTTTGACTAGTCGGCCCGGGGACTGGCCGCCTCAAGTTATATTAAAGTTCTACCTGAAGTCAGACAAGTAGTGTGCCGGCTCCCGAGCCCTCTCTTGTTGAAAGTCGCAGCTCGAAGAACCGACTGTCCGACTAGCAAGAGCCAAAGGCAGAAAGGATGCCCACATGAATAATGGCTAAGGACTAACGAACTTATATAACGAAAAGACGACCTTCAACCACGCTTGCCGGCTGTCAAAACAGCCGGCTGGCCGGCCTCCCAAACACTTTGCTATAATCCAACAAAGCTAGAGTACTTGCCCTCCCAACTGGCCAAACACTTCTCCAACCACAGATTGCAGAGCAACTGTCCGACTGGGGAGGCGGCAACCAAGGGAGGGCGGCAAAGGAAACAGCAGAAGGATGAAAAGCAAAGAACAAGGGAAAGCCAAACACATGCATAATCATATTTACATATAAGGCCCCCAATAGGCCGGCAATCAATATAGTTCGGATACACCCCCAGTGGGTGGAATTGTGCAAACCTAACAAAATACTGTTCCAAGAGTGGCAAGACAGGAAAATAAAGGCGGCAAACTAGACTAAGGGCGCAGTGTGGGAGCCAGGTTGGTCGGTGGAGACGGCGCCACCGGCTGGAGGAGTGGCCGGCTGGCGGGTCTCGGCTTGATCATTGCCGGCTGCAGGCGGTGCACCCACGCGTGCCTTGTTGCTGGAGGCACGGTCAAGCTGAGGCTGACCGGCCGCTCCACCATCTGGCCCGGCGTCTTCACCCTCCTCCTCCTCCTCCTCCTCGCCCTCGTCACTGGAGTCGATCTCCTCCGCCGAGTCCTCGCCGTCTGCCGGGTTCAGCCCGAACCACTCCTCCGGCTGGGCAACACTGTTGTCATCCACCTCAGGAGCGAAGGCACTGGTGTCGGTGTAGTCAGCGATCGCCGAAGCCCGCCGGATGATAGCCGATCGCGCCGGCTCCAGCTCCGTGTCGGCCTGCTGCCGCCAGGTGGCTAGCTGGTCCAGACTCAGCCCGGGATACCAGGCCTTGGCGAACTCCAGCGCCCGCCTGGCGCCGGACCGAGCCGCCGAAGCCTTCCAGGCCTCGAAGCGGCCGACCGCCACCTCCAGCCAGTCGGCCGTCCGACTGGGGGTGCGGGGAATCACTTCACCAGGCTAGAGAGCGGCCAATACCTGCGCCCCGACACGCTGAAGCCGGCGGAGCAGGCGATGAGCCGGCTGGAGGCGGGCCTGGATCGCCAAGAGCTGCTCCTCCAGCGACCGGCGAGCGTTTGGTGCGATCTCGGCGCCAGCCTGCCTTTGTGCCTCGCGGTGAGCCTCGACGACCTGGTTGGCGGCGGTAGAGTAGCCAGGGAAGTACTCTGCGCAAGGAAGAAAGAGAAAGAAGAGAAAAACACCAAGTCAGAAAACAAGACAAAACGGCAAGCAGCAAGAAAGGACGAAGAGGAAGGCAGCTTACCGTGAACCAAGTCTTCGATCTGGCCATAGCCGTTGATCAGCGCCAGCTTCGCTTCGGCCCAGCTGGCCGCCTCTGTTTCGTACTCGGCTTGGAGGGCGGCCTCGCTGTCCCGCACCGCCTTCAGGGCCGCCTCTTGGCTCTCCTCCTGGTCGGCCAACCTCTTGGTCAGGCGGTCACGCTCCTGTGCCAAGGCGGCAAACTCGGCCTCCTTAGCACGGAGGGCGGCCTGAGTCCTGCCCAGCTGCTCCCTTAGACTGGCGTTGGCCGCTGCAGGGATGGCAGAGAAAAAAGAAGCAATAAGAGGAAGTCGTCAAGGAAGATCCGACCCGACTGCTCAGCAGTCGGCCGAATCTCGGGGACTACACCCAGTGGGTGCGCTGATGCGCCCCCACGTGAGATAAAAGACGAAGCACTTACCCCGGCTCTTAGATAAGTCAGCAGTCTTCTGGGTCAGCTCCCGAGCCTGGGAGTTGAAGGCAGCCGCGCGGAGGTTGTGGTAGTCCTGCAAGCCAGGCAGAAGAGCGAATGAGAACAAGAATAGGAAAACAAGGTCCGCTAGGAAGTTCCAAGCCGCCTGCTCAGCAGCCGACTTGGAACTCGGGGACTACACCCAGTGGGTGCGCTGACGCGCCCCCACGGAAGAAACCAAGATCAAAAAAAGCAAAGACAAGAAGACTAACCCGGATGGCCGCCCGCGTCGCAAGGAACTCGTCGTTGTACTTCCTTGGCGCCGCAGCCTGGGCTTGAAGCCGGGTCCGGACGTCCTGCGCGGCCACGTTCATCATGGCCGTCCCTTCGCCCGGCGTCCACCCCGAGCTGGCGTTGGCCGCCTCCATGTCCTGGGCCGACGAGCTGGAGACCGCGGCCTGCTGTGGCTCCGATGCAGCCTTCTGTGGCTCTGATGCGGCCTTCCCCGCGCGCTGGCGCGACGGCGTCCGGACCACCAGATCAGTCCTCGCGGCCGGCTCGCCCCCGGCCGATTGCGCAGGCGGCAAGTTAGGCCGGCCGCCTTGAGTCGCCCCAGTCGGCGGGGCCGGTGCCGCCTCCCTCTCCAGGACGACGACGTCGTCCTCCCTCTCCAGCCCCGGCTGGTCACCGCCGGCTTCTTCTGGCGGGGGCTCTGGGGCCTCAGGCGCCGCGACGCGCAGAGGGGTGACTAGCAAGGCCCCCTCCGCCGTCGCCGCGGCCGGAGCCTCCGCCTGGGCCTTGGACGCTGCTTCGGCGCGCGCCTTCGCCGCCTCCTCCTCCTGCGCCGCCTTGGTGGCGGCCACCCTCAATGCCTCCGCCTCCCGCTCCTCCCGCGCGTTCCGCTCCGTCGCCGCCTGAATATCGGCACGGGGATCCACGCGGCAAGTGGTGCTCCCGGATCCTCCCGGCGACCCAACGACGGAGGCGGCAGCAACCCGCTCGAGCGACAATGGAGCCCTGATTTTTTGAGAAAGGACAAGGATTCAGGAACTACCAAAGAAAAGAGGAAAGAATACATGAAGGAGTATATACTTACGCCGACACCGTCTGCGGCTGCTTCACCGCCTTGCGGAAGTGGGCCGCCTTCGCGGCCGCCTCTTCCCGCCTGGTCGCCCTGCCCCGCCCTTGGGCTTCTTCGGCCGACTGCCGAACAAGCCCGACGCGGCACGACGCTTCTACCCGCCGCCCCGAGCAGGCGGCGCGGCGGAGGAACCAGCGCCGTGGCTAGACGCCGGCTGGCGGCGTGGGACGACTTCCGCCTCGTCGTCATCCGGCCAGTCGTCGAAGCTGACTCCAAGCCCGGAGCCGCCTACCTCGCCGCTGGCTTGGCCGCCGCCCATCTCGGTGTTATCATCCATGGCGGCCGCCCCCAAGTCGGGGTCCTCCAGATCGTGCTCCGTCCGGTCGGGGACGAATCGGCGCTCCGCCTCCGACCCGCTTGCAGGCCAAAGGAGAGGGCTCTGTCGAGACATGTCGACTAGTCAGAGTCGGCCAAAAGGAACTCGGCGACAAAACTAAGAGAAAAAAGGGAAAAAGAGAACATACCGTGGCGGCGGGTGAGCTCGGCAATATGGCTCCTTGCCAAACTGCCACTCTGCAGAGAGCTTGCAGTTCGCAAGGTAGTTCACCATGTGGGCCACTTCGTCGTGCGGCATGTCTTTGGTGCACATCCGGCCCGGATCGAGCTGGCCGCTCATCTGACAGATCAGATGAGGGCGGCTCTGAAGCGGAAGCACCCGGCACGTGACGAAGGCGGCCAGCAGGTCGGGCCCAGTCAGGCCCTCCGACTGGATCATCACCCGCAGTCGGGCGACAGCCGCGGCTCCAGCCGGCGTCAGCGTCACGGCCCGATAGGACCACTGGGGCCGCCTACCCGCTGGAGGGCCGGCTACGTAAGCCGGCAAATTGACGTAGTCGCCTTGTGTGGCGAGGTTCTTCACGTAGAAGTATGACTTCTGCCAGAGCTTCACCGACTGGATCAGCGTGATGACGGGGAAGGGGTTGTCGGCTGTCACCCTCCGCATCGCGATGAAGGCGCCACTCTGAGCCGGCACGCCCTGCATACGCATGCCCAGCTTGGACTGGAAGAACTCCCCCTAGAGCTCGAGGGTGGGGAGGACGCCGAGATAGCCTTCGCACAAGGTGACGAAGGAGGACAGCCGCACCACCGTATTCGGGGTGAGGTGGTGCGGCTGGAGTTGGTAGAATTCGAGAAAAGAGCGGAAGAAGGCGCTTTCTGGCAAGCCGATGCCGCGCAAGAAATGCGAGCGGAAGACCACCCGCTCGCCTTCCTCCGGCTCCGGCGTGATCTCCTTCTCCGGCGCGAGACGGACCCGCACCTTGTCCGCGCCGGGCAGCCGCCGCGTCTTGCGGAGGAACTCGACGTGGTCCTCATGGATGTTGGAGCCGTCCCAGTCCCCACCGTACTGCATAGCGGCGTGAGGCCGGCGAGAATGAGCGCGGCGGCGGGAAAGGAATGGTGGGACGGCGCGGCGGCGAGGCGCTGCTGCGAGGGAGAGCAGGAGGAAGAAGATGGCGGAGAGGAGAGGAGCGTGCGAGCGCCTGCCGCTTCCCCCCTCCCCCTACTTATAGCCTCGTGCGGCGAAGCCGAGGAGGCGAGGCGTGGGGTGGAACGTGGGATTAACTGCACCCACTCCCCCCACGTCCCGCGATTACCGCGCCCTAAAGGCGTGCCGAAACCACCGCAGGAAGACATGCGGACGGCTTTGGGCCACAGAGAATCAGCGCCTGGGCCCGGGCATAGGAGTGGTGGGCCCCCGACCTGCGGGGACGTCTTGTCGCGCGCGTGGGCTGGCAGGCTTTTCAGCCAAGGGATGCCACGTGGTTCGCAGGCGGCGAGCAGCCGGCCCGCAACCAGGCACGCGCGTCAACAGACTCCCGCCCTTTGACTTTAAATTTTTTCGCCAAGACGGCGCGCCCAACCGAAGCCGGCTCCCAGCTGCCAGCTCGTCAAGAGAGGAAGCTGACCGAGCTTCTCGACTTCCGCCCAACCTCGAAGCCCAATCAGCTTCGGGGACTACTGTCGGAGTAAATGGCCACGGGTAGCCTAACCGACTCCCCCTGGCTCTTCAAAAATTATCAGGCCGTTTAAGCCTTCAAGCATACAAAGCGTGGGGCCTAAGTTCACTTAAAGATGGCATAATTAGCTAGGTTGGCTTCATTTTACCTAAGTTGGCTCTAATATGCTAAGTTATCTCTAATATGCTTAGTTTCCTATAGGTTAGCTCCAAAATTACTTATGTTAGCACAAAATGACCAAGTTTACATAATAATAAGCTTATAGTCTTCTTCTTCTTCTTCTTCTTCTTCTTCTTCTTCTTCTTATTCTTCTTATTCTCCAAAATGACATAAGTTAGCTCTAAGTTAGCTCTAATATGCTTAGTTTCCTATAGGTTAACTCCAAAATTACTTATGTTAACACAAAATGACCAAGTTTACAGAATAAGTATGCTTACTTCTTATAGTCTTCTTTTTCTTCTTCATTTTCTTTTTCTTCTTCTAACATCTTGTTTATCATTTTGCAGATTTGATTTAATTCACGGAAGCTTGCATGTATGGAGTGCTTCTTTTCCATTTGTGCTTTTATTTTGTATCAATGAACTTGCATTGTCGGAGTAAATGGCCACGGGTAGCCTAACCGACTCCCCCTGGCTCTTCTTATAGTCTTCTTTTTCTTCTTCATTTTCTTTTTCTTCTTCTAACATCTTGTTTATCATTTTGCAGATTTGATTTAATTCACGGAAGCTTGCATGGATGGAGTGCTTCTTTTCCATTTGTGCTTTTATTTTGTATCAATGAACTTGCATTGTCGGAGTAAATGGCCATGGGTAGCCTAACCGACTCCCCCTGGCTCTTCAAAAATTATCAGGCCGCTTAAGCCTTCAAGCATACAAAGCGTGGGGCCGCCTTCCCCCAGCCGGCTATCCCCAGGGCCGACTCCCAGAAGGCGACCCAGTCTCAGAAACCTTCCCCAAGAAAGCTACGAGATGGCCGACTCCAGGAAGCCGGCCCCAAGAATGCTGACTCCCAGAAGCCGGCCATGAAGAATGCCGACTCCCAGAAGCCGGCCCAGATCGCACCCACCAAGACTGCGTCCTCATAACGGTGATAAGACGGGGCGTGGCCGCAGTACAGCCCACTACCCCCAAATCCCGAAGCAGGCATGGCCACAGGACGCCGTACGGGTCAGCCATCTCCTGTCCAGCGCGGCATTGTAGCCATGTTGACCTCGACGTCACCCACGACAAAGCGCTAGTACGGCCCACGGGCGGCAGGCCCCTTTAGCCAGAGAGACGCTCGAAGGCGGCCCGGCCTCTCCTAGTCGGCCAGGGGTGTAGCCGGCTCCCAAGAGCCGGCTACCTCCCTCCCTCGAAACATGTGCCTCATTAAGAAGAAAAGACGAGGTAAGGCTACAGTAAGAGCCCGCAAGGCGGCTGCACTGTAGCCACACTTACCTCGACGAAGCCCTCGTCATCAGGGGCGAGGCAACAGTAACCAGCCGCCGACAAGACCCCCAAGCGGTGGGGCCGGCCTGTCGACCAAGAGGCCGGCAGCCGGCGGGACCCACCAGTCGGCGGGCCCCAATGACCGGCGGAGAAGCCGGCGGACACAGACACTGACGGCTGGGACCCGCGCCCAGCCGGATTACTATTGTACCCCTAGGGGGTAGGCCTATATAAACCCCCCGGGGCACCCATGCAAAGGGTTGGTCTCATAGAATTACACACACCACATAGAGAGAAAAGGAGAGCTAGCCTGGCCCTTCTTCTCCCTCCAACCCGACAGCTCAAGGTGCGTTTGAGGCTACTCATTCTGATCTAGTGATGATGCGGAGACCCCACAGAGCAGGACTAGGGGTGTTATCTCCACGGAGAGCCCCAAACCTGGGTAAGATTCGCCGGCGTGCATGTCTTCACCTCATCCCGATTCCAGGCACCGGCAACGTCTTACTGGCTCCCACAATGATAAGCCACCCGTTGGCATATGTTGCACCTACCACCCGACATTTGGCGCCCACCGTGGGGCCAGGTGCACCGTCGTCCGGAGACCTGTTCTGGACGGGAACCCTTTTCCTCCCCCGCGAGTGCAGCCAGCCTGCTGCGCCCGACGGCGTTTGCCCCGACGCGCTGCAAGGCGTCGACGACGTCTGCGCAGCGAGCCGCCTCACCGATCTGCTCGGCGAGACTCGCATCTCCGACGAGCCCGCGTCCGATGCGGGCATGGACTACCCTGAGAGCTGCCTCGTCAGCCTCCTCGACCAACTTCACGTCTCCAGCGAGCCTGCTGTAGACTTGGAGTCGGTCGGCTCCATCGACCCGATGCTTGTCGATTCTGACACGGCATCGCTCGACGCCTACCCCTCCGACGTGGTAGTCTTCGATGACCCTCTCCCTCGAGCTGACAGCGGCAGCAACGCTGTCGCCGAAGTGCTGGTCATCAGCCACGTCGCCAACTCGGGCGAGAACGCCCACGACGCCCTGCAAGCGGCGATGCATGACTCATCCGTCCCCATCCCGGCTGACGCCGCCACCGAGACCCTGGAGGCACGCCGCCTCGCCCTCATCGCGGAAGGCCAGAAGATAGCCTCCATGAGACGCCTCACCGAGGCTCACCCGCGCGAAGTCGACCGCGCCACCTTTGGCACGCCGCCTCATGACGGGCCAAGCCGAGCCGGCCTCGTCCAGAAGCGCGGCGCGGCCATCTCCAGCATGCTGGGGGCAGACCGTTGAAGGAAATATGCCCTGGAGGCAATAATAAAGTATTATTTATTTCCTTATATCATGATAAATGTTTATTATTCATGCTAGAATTGTATTAACCGGAAACATAATACATGTGTGAATACATAGACAAACAGAGTGTCACTAGTATGCCTCTACTTGACTAGCTTGTTAATCAAAGATGGTTATGTTTCCTAGCCATAGACATAAGTTGTCATTTGATTAACGAGATCACCTCATTAGGAGAATGACGTGATTGACTTGACCCATTCCGTTAGCTTAACACTCGATCGTTTAGTATGTTGCTATTGCTTTCTTCATGACTTATACATGTTCCTCTGACTATGAGATTATGCAACTCCCGTTTACCGGAGGAACACTTTGTGTGCTACCAAACGTCACAACGTAAATGGGTAATTATAAAGGTGCTCTACAGGTGTCTCCAAAGGTACTTGTTGGGTTGGCGTATTTCGAGATTAGGATTTGTCACTCCAATTGTCGGAGAGGTATCTCTAGGCCCACTCGGTAATGCACATCACTATAAGCCTTGCAAGCATTGTGACTAATGAGTTAGTTGCGGGATGATGTGTTACGGAACGAGTAAAGAGACTTGCCGGTAACGAGATTGAACTAGGTATCGAGATACCGACGATCAAATCTCGGGCAAGTAACATACCGGTGACAAAGGGAACAACGTATGTTGTTATGCGGTCTGACCGATAAAGATCTTCGTAGAATATGTGGGAGCCAATATGGGCATCCAGGTCCCGCTATTGGTTATTGACCGGAGACGTGTCTCCGTCATGTCTACATAGTTCTCGAACCCGTAGGGTCCGCACGCTTAACGTTACGATGACAGTTTTATTGAGTTTTGATGTACCGAAGGAGTTCGGAGTCCCGGATGAGATCGGGGATATGACGAGGAGTCTCGAAATGGTCGAGACGTAAAGATCGATATATTGGACGACTATATTCGGACTTCGGAAAGGTTCCGAGTGATTCGGGTATTTTTCGGAGTACCAGAGAGTTACGGGAATTCGTATTGGGCCTTAATGGGCCATACGGGAAAGGAGAGAAAGGCCTCAAAAGGTGGCCGCACCCCTCCCCGTGGTCTGGTCCGAATTGGACTAGGGAAAGGGGGCGCACCTTTCCTTCTTTCTCCTTCCCCCTTCCCTTCTCCTACTCCCACAAGGAAAGGAGGAGTCCTACTCCCGGTGGGAGTAGGACTCCCCCCTTGGGCGCGCCACCTCCCCTTGGCCGGCCCTCTTCCCCTTGCTCCTTTATATACGGGGGCAGGGGGGCACCCCATAGACACAACAATTGATCCTTGAGATCTCTTAGCCGTGTGCGGTGCCCCCCTCCACCATATTACACCTCGATAATACCGTTGCGGAGCTTAGGCGAAGCCCTACGTCGGTGGAATATCATCATCGTCACCACGCCGTCGTGCTGACGAAACTCTCCCTCAACACTCGGCTGGATCGGAGTTCGAGGGACGTCATCGAGCTGAACGTGTGTAGAACTCGGAGGTGCCGTACGTTCGGTACTTGATCGGTCGGATCGTGAAGACGTACGACTACATCAACCGCGTTGTGATAACGCTTCCGCTGTCGGTCTACGAGGGTACGTGGACAACACTCTCCCCTCTCGTTGCTATGCATCACCATGATCTTGCGTGTGCGTAGGAATTTTTTTGAAATTACTACGTTCCCCAACAGTGGCATCCGAGCCTGGTTTTATGCGTTGATGCTATGCACGAGTAGAACACAAGTGAGTTGTGGGCGATATAAGTCATACTGCTTACCAGCATGTCATACTTTGGTTCAGCGGTATTGTGAGATGAAGCGGCCCGGACCGACATTACGCGTACGCTTACGTGAGACTGGTTTCACCGTTGCGAGCACTCGTTGATTAAAGGTGACCGGCGGATGTCTGTCTCTCTCACTTTAGTTGAACCGAGTGTGGCTACGCCCGGTCCTTGCGAAGGTTAAAACAGTACCAACTTGACAAACTATCGTTGTGGTTTTGATGCGTAGGTAAGAACGGTTCTTGCTAAGCCCGTAGCAGCCACGTAAAATATGCAACAACAAAGTAGAGGACGTCTAACTTGTTTTTGCAGGGCATGTTGTGATGTGATATGGTCAAGACATGATGTGATATAATGTGTTGTATGAGATGATCATGTTTTGTAACCGAGTTATCGGCAACTGGCAGGAGCCATATGGTTGTCGCTTTATTGTATGAGATGCAATCGCCATGCAATGGTTTTACTTTATCACTAAGCGGTAGCGATAGTCGTAAAAGCAATAAGTTGGCGAGACGACAACGATGCTACGATGGAGATCAAGGTGTCGCGCCGGTGACGATGGTGATCATGACGGTGCTTCGGAGATGGAGATCACAAGCACGGTGCTTCGGAGATGGAGATCACAAGCACAAGATGATGATGACCATATCATATCACTTATATTGATTGCATGTGATGTTAATCCTTTATGCATCTTATCTTGCTTTGTTTGACGGTAGCATTATAAGATGACCCTTCACTAAATTATCAAAGTATAAGTGTTCTCCCTGAGTATGCACCGTTGCGAAAGTTCTTCGTGCTGAGACACCACGTGATGATCGGGTGTGATAGGCTCTACGTTCAAATACAACGGGTGCAAAACAGTTGCACACGCGGAATACTCAGGTTAAACTTGACGAGCCTAGCATACAACAGATATGGCCTCGGAACACGGAGACCGAAAGGTCGAGCGTGAATCATATAGTAGATATGATCAACATAGTGATGTTCACCACTGAAACTACTCCATCTCACGTGATGATCGGACATGGTTTAGTTGATATGGATCACGTGATCACTTAGAGGATTAGAGGGATGTCTATCTAAGTGGGAGTTCTTAAGTAATATGATTAATTGAACTTAAATTTATCATGAACTTAGTCCTGATAGTATTTTGCAAATTATGTTATAGATCAATAGCTCGCGTTGTTGCTTCCCTGTGTTTATTTTTGATATATTCCTAGAGAAAAATTATGTTGAAAGATGTTAGTAGCAAAGATGCGGATTGGATCCGTGATCTGAGGATTATCCTCATTGCTGCACAGAAAAATTATGTCCTTGATGCACCGCTAGGTGACAGACCTATTGCAGGAGCAGATGCAGACGTTATGAACGTTTGGCTAGCTCAATATGATGACTACTTGATAGTTTAGTGCACCATGCTTAACGGCTTAGAATCGGGACTTCAAAGATGTTTTGAACGTCATGGACCATATGAGATGTTCCAGGAGTTGAAGTTAATATTTCAAGTAAATACCCGAGTTGAGAGATATGAAGTCTCCAACAAGTTCTATAGCTAAAAGATGGAGGAGAATCGCTCAACTAGTGAGCATGTGTTCAGATTGTCTGGGTACTACAATCGCTTGAATCAAGTGGGAGTTTGTCTTCCAGATAAAATAGTGATTGACGGAATTCTCTAGTCACCATCACCAAGTTAGTAGAACTTCGTGATGAACTATAGCATGCAAGGGATGACGAAAGTAATTCCCGAGCTCTTCGTGATGCTGAAATCGACGAAGGTAGAAATCAAGAAAAACATCAAGTGTTGATGGTTGACGAGACCACTAGTTTCAAGAAAAGGGCAAAGGGAAGAAGGGGAACTTCAAGAAGAACGGCAAGCAAGTTGCTGCTCAAGTGAAGAAGCCTAAGTTTGGTCCTAAGCCTGAGACTAAGTGCTACTACTGCAAAGGGACTGGTCACTGGAAGCGGAACTACCCCAACTATTTGGTGGATAAGAAGGATGGCAAAGTGAACAAAGGTATATTTGATATACAGATTACTGATGTGTACTTTACTAGTGTTTATAGCAACCCCTCGGTAATTGATACTGGTTCAGTTGCTAAAGAGTAGTAACTCGAAAACGGGAGTTGCAGAATAAACAAAGACTAGTAAAAGGCGAGGTGACGATGTGTGTTGGAAGTAGTTCCAAGATTGATATGATCATCATCGCACACTCCCTGTACTTTCGGGATTAGTGTTGAAACTAAATAAGTGTTATTTGGTGTTTGCGTTGAGCATGAATATGATTTGATCATGTTTATTGCAATACGGTTATTCATTTAAGTTAGAGAACAATTGTTGTTCTGTTTACATGAATAAACCTTCTATGGTCATACACACCAACGAAAATGGTTTGTTGGATCTCGATCGTAGTGATGCACATATTCATAATATTGAAGCCAAAAGATGCAAAGTTAATAATGATAGTGCAACTTATTTGTGGCACTGCCGTTTAGGTCATATTGGTGTAAAGCGCGTGAAGAAACTCCATACTGATGGGATTTTGGAATCACCTGATTATGAATCACTTGATGCTTGCGAACCGTGCTCATGGGCAAGATGACTGAAACGCCGTTCTCCGGAACTATGGAGAGAGCAGCAGATTTGTTGGGAATCATACATACAGATGTATGTGGTCCGATGAATATTGAGGCTCGTGGCGGATATCGTTATTTTCTCACCTTCACAGATGATTTGAGTAGATATGGGTATATCTACTTAATGAAACATATGTCTGAAACATTTGAAAAGTTCAGAGAGTTTCAGAGTGAAGTTGAAAATCATCGTAACAAGAAAATAAAAGTTTCTACGATATGATCGCAGAGGTAAAATATTTGAGTTACGAGTTTGGCCTTTAATTAAAACAATGTGAAATAGTTTCACTACTCACGCCACCTGGAACACCACAGCATAATGGTGTGTCCGAACGTCATAAACCGTACTTTATTGGATATAGTGCAATCTATGATGTCTCTTACCAATTTACCACTATCGTTTTGGGGTTATGCATTAGAGATAGCTACATTCACATTAAATAGGGCACCATCAAAATCCGTTGAGACGACGCCTTATGAACTGTGGTTTGGCAAGAAACCAAAGTTGTCGTTTCTTAAAGTTTGGGGTTGCGATGCTTATGTGAAAAAGTTTCATCCTGATAAGCTCAAACCCAAATCGGAGAAATGTGTCTTCATAGGATACCCAAAGGAGACAGTTGGGTACAACTTCTATCACAGATCCGAAGGCAAGACATTCGTTGCTTAGTATGGATCCTTTCTAGAGAAGGAGTTTCTCTCGAAAGAAGTGAGTGGGAGGAAAGTAGAACTTGATGAGGTAACTGTACCTGCTCCCTTATTGGAAAGTAGTTCATCACAGAAATCTGTTCCTGTGACTCCTACACCAATTAGTGAGGAAGTTAATGATGATGATCATGGAACTTCAGATCAAGTTATTACTGAACCTCGTAGGTCAACCAGAGTAAGATCCGCACCAGAGTGGTACGATAATCCTGTTCTGGAGGTTATGTTACTAGACCATGACGAACCTACGAACTATGAAGAAGCAATGGTGAGCCCAGATTCCGCAAAATGGCTTGAGGCCATGAAATCTGAGATGAGATCCATGTATGAGAACAAAGTGTGGACTTTGGTTGACTTGCCCGATGATCGGCAAGCAATTTAGAATAAATGGATCGTCAAGAGGAAGACGGACGCTGATAGTAGTGTTACTATCTACAAAGCTAGAATTGTCGCAAAAAGGTTTTTTCGACAAGTTCAAGGTGTTGACTACGATGAGAGTTTCTCACTCGTATCTATGCTTAAGTCTGTCTGAATCATGTTAGCAATTGCCGCATTTTATGAAATATGGCAAATGGATAAACAAAACTGCATTCCTTAATGGATTTATTAAATAAGAGTTGTATATGATGCAACCAGAAGGTTTTGTCAATCCTAAAGGTGCTAACAAAATATGCAAGCTCCAGCGATCCATCTATGGACTGGTGCAAGCATCTCGGAGTTGGAATATATGTTGGGAATCGTAGCATAATTTTAAAATTTTCCTACGCTCACCAAGATGCATCTATGGAGTCTACTAGCAACGAGGGGAAAGGAGTGCATCTACATACCCTTGTAAATCGCGAGCGGAAGCGTTCCAATGAACGTGGATGACGGAGTCGTACTCGCCGTGATCCAAATCACCGATGACCGAGTGCCGAATGGACGGCACCTCCGCGTTCAACACACGTACGGTGCAGCGACGTCTCCTCCTTCTTGATCTAGCAAGGGGAAAGGAGAGGTTGATGGAGATCCAGCAGCACGACGGCGTGGTGGTGGATGTAGCGGGTCTCCGGCAGGGCTTCGCCGAGCTTCTGCGAGAGAGAGAGAGGTGTTGCGGGGGAGGAGGGAGGCGCCCAAGGGTGTAGGTTGCTGCCCTCCCTCCCCCCCTTTATATAGGCCCCTGGGGGGGGGGCGCCGGCCCTGGGAGATGGGATCTCCAAGGGGGGGCGGCGGCCAAAGGGGGGGAAGGGGTTGCCTTGCCCCCCAAGGCAAGGGGGAAGCTCCCCCCCTAGGGTTCCCAACCCTAGGCGCATGGGGGAGGCCCAAGGGGGGCGCCCCAGCCCACTAAGGGCTGGTTCCCTTCCACATTCAGCCCACGGGGCCCTCCGGGATAGGTGGCCCCACCCGGTGGACCCCCGGGACCCTTCCGGTGGTCCCGGTACAATACCGGTAACCCCCGAAACTTTCCCGGTGGCCGAAACTTGACTTCCTATATATAATTCTTCACCTCCGGACCATTCCGGAACCTCTCGTGACGTCTGGGATCTCATCTGGGACTCCGAACAACTTTCGGGTTTCTGCATACACATATCTCTACAACCCTAGCGTCACCGAACCTTAAGTGTGTAGACCCTACGGGTTCGGGAGACATGCAGACATGACCGAGACGCCTCTCCGGTCAATAACAACCAGCGGGATCTGGATACCCATGTTGGCTCCCACAAGTTCCACGATGATCTCATCGGATGAACCACGGTGTCGAGGATTCAATCAATCCCGTATGCAATTCCCTTTGTCAATCGGTATGTTACTTGCCCGAGATTCGATCGTCGGTATCCCAATACCTTGTTCAATCTCGTTACCGGCAAGTCTCTTTACTCGTACCGCAATGCATGATCCCGTGACTAACGCCTTAGTCACATTGAGCTCATGATGATGATGCATTACCGAGTGGGCCCAGAGATACCTCTCCGTCACACGGAGTGACAAATCCCAGTCTCGATCCGTGCCAACCCAACAAACACTTTCGGAGATACCCGTAGTGCACCTTTATAGTCACCCAGTTACGTTGTGACGTTTGGCACACCCAAAGCACTCCTACGGTATCCGGGAGTTGCACGATCTCATGGTCTAAGGAAAAGATACTTGACATTGGAAAAGCTCTAGCAAACGAAACTACACGATCTTTTATGCTATGCTTAGGATTGGGTCTTGTCCATCACATCATTCTCCTAATGATGTGATCCCGTTATCAATGACATCCAATGTCCATAGTCAGGAAACCATGACTATCTGTTGATCAACGAGCTAGTCAACTAGAGGTTTACTAGGGACACGTTGTGGTCTATGTATTCACACATGTATTACGATTTCCGGACAATACAATTATAGCATGAATAATAGACGATTATCATGAACAAAGAAATATAATAATAACATTTATTATTGCCTCTTCCAACAGTCTCCCACTTGCACTAGATTCAATAATCTAGTTACATTGTGATGAATCGAACACCCATTGCGTCCTGGTGTTGATCATGTTTTGCTCTAGGGAGAGGTTTAGTCAACGGATCTGCTACATTCAGGTCCGTATGCACTTTACAAACATCTATGTCTCCACTTTGAACTCTTTCACGAATGTAGTTGAAACGACGCTTGATATGCCTGGTCTTCCTGTGAAACCTGGGCAGCTTCGCAAGGGCAATAGCTCCAGTGTTATCACAGAAGAGAGTCATCGGGCCCGACGCATTGGGAATCACCCCTAGGTCGGTAATGAACTCCTTCATCCAGACTGCTTCCTGTGCTGCCTCCGAGGCTGCCATGTACTCCGCTTCACATGTAGATCCCGCCACGACGCTTTGCTTGCAACTGCACCAGCTTACTGCTCCTCCATTCAAAATGTACACGTATCCGGTTTGTGACTTCGAGTCATCCAGATCTGTGTCGAAGCTAGCGTCGACGTAACCCTTTACGACGAGCTCTTCGTCACCTTCATAAACGAGAAACATATCCTTAGTCCTCTTCAGGTACTTTAGGATATTCTTGACCGCTGTCCGGTGTTCCATGCCGGGATTACTTTGGTACCTTCCTACCAAACTTACGGCAAGGTTTACATCAGGTCTGGTACACAGCATGGCATACATAATAGACCCTATGGCCGAGGCATAGGGGATGACACTCATCTTTTCTATATCTTCTGCCGTGGTCGGGCATTGAGCCGTGCTCAATTGCACACCTTGCAATACAGGCAAGAACCCCTTCTTGGACTGATCCATACTGAACTTCTTCAATATCTTGTCAAGGTATGTACTCTGTGAAAGACCAATGAGGCGTCTTGATCTATCTCTATAGATCTTGATGCCTAACATATAAGCAGCTTCTCCAAGGTCCTTCATTGAAAAACACTTATTCAAATAGGCCTTTATACTTTCCAAGAATTCTATATCATTTCCCATCAATAGTATGTCATCCACATATAATATGAGAAATGCTACAGAGCTCCCACTCACTTTCTTGTAAACACAGGCTTCTCCATAAGTCTGTGTAAACCCAAACGCTTTGATCATCTCATCAAAGCGAATGTTCCAACTCCGAGATGCTTGCACCAGCCCATAGATTGAGCGCTGGAGCTTGCATACTTTGTTAGCATTCTTAGGATCGACAAAACCTTCCGGCTGCATCATATACAACTCTACCTTAAGGAAGCCGTTAAGGAATGCCGTTTTGACGTCAATCTGCCATATCTCATAATCATAGTATGCGGCAATTGCTAACATGATTCGGACGGACTTCAGCTTCGCTACGGGTGAGAAAGTCTCATCGTAGTCAACCCCTTGAACTTGTCGATAACCCTTAGCGACAAGTCGAGCTTTGTAGATGGTCACATTACCATCTGAGTCCGTCTTCTTCTTAAAGATCCATTTGTTTTCTATGGCTCGCCGCTCATCGGGCAAGTCAGTCAAAGTCCATACTTTGTTTTCATACATGGATTCTATCTCGGATTTCATGGCTTCCAGCCATTTGTCGGAATCCGGGCCCGCCATCGCTTCTTCATAGTTCGAAGGTTCACCGTTGTCTAACAACATGATTTCCAGGACAGGGTTGTCGTACCACTCTGGTGCGGAACGTGTCCTTGTGGACCTACGAAGTTCAGTGACTTGATCCGAAGCTTCATGATCATCATCATTAACTTCCTCCCCAGTCGGTGCAGGCACCACAGGAACATTTTCCCGCGCTGCGCTACTTTCCGGTTCGGAAGGGGTGACTATCACCTCATCAAGTTCCACTTTCCTCCCACTCAATTCTTTCGAGAGAAACTCCTTCTCCAGAAAGGACCCGTTCTTGGCAACGAAGATCTTGCCTTCGGATCTGAGGTAGAAGGTATACCCAATAGTTTCCTTAGGGTATCCTATGAAGACGCATTTTTCCGACTTGGGTTCGAGCTTTTCAGGTTGAAGTTTCTTGACATAAGCATCGCATCCCCAAACTTTTAGAAACGACAGCTTAGGTTTCTTCCCAAACCATAATTCGTGACTTAAATATTCTCCACCACGATCTGATCGTAAGAATTTTATTTTCCTGTCACGTTGATTCTCAACTTCACTCTGAAATTCCTTGAACTTTTCAAAGGTTTCAGACTTGTGTTTCATTAGGTAGACATACCCATATCTACTTAAATCATCAGCGAGAGTGAGAACATAACGATATCTTCCGCGAGCCTCAACACTCATTGGACCACACACATCGGTATGTATGATTTCCAATAAGTTGGTTGCTCGCTCCATTGTTCCGGAGAACGGAGTCTTGGTCATCTTACCCATGAGGCATGGTTCGCACGTGTCAAATGATTCGTAATCAAGAGACTCCAAAAGTCCATCTGCATGGAGCTTCTTCATGCGCTTGACACCAATGTGACCAAGGCGGCAGTGCCACAAGTATGTGGGACTATCGTTATCAACTTTACATCTTTTGGTATTCACACTATGAACATGTGTAACATCACGTTCGAGATTCATCAAAAATGAACCATTGACCAGCGGGGCATGACCATAAAACATTTCTCTCAAATAAATAGAACAACCATTATTCTCGGATTTAAATGAGTAGCCATCTCGAATTAAACGAGATCCAGATACAATGTTCATGCTCAAAGCTGGCACTAAATAACAATTATTGAGGTTTAAAACTAATCCCGTGGGTAGATGCAGAGGTAGCGTGCCGACGGCGATCACATCGACCTTGGAACCATTCCCGACGCGCATTGTCACCTCGTCCTTCGCCAGTCTCCGTCTATTCCGTAGTTCCTGTTTTGAGTTACAAATATGAGCAACCGCACCGGTATCAAATACCCAGGAGCTACTACGAGTACTGGTAAGGTACACATCAATTACTTGTATATCACATATACCTTTGGTGTTGACGGCCTTCTTCTTGTCCGCTAAGTATTTGGGGAAGTTCCGCTTCCAGTGACCACTTCCCTTGCAATAAAAGCACTCAGTTTCAGGCTTGGGTCCATTCTTCGACTTCCTCCCAGTAACTGGTTTACCGGGCGCGGCAACTCCCTTGCCGTCCTTCTTGAAGTTCTTCTTACCCTTGCCCTTCTTGAACTTAGTGGTTTTATTCACCATCAACACTTGATGTTCTTTTCTGATCTCCCCTTCCGCTGATTTCAGCATTGAATATACCTCAGGAATGGTCTTTTCCATCCCCTGCATATTGTAGTTCATCACAAAGCTCTTGTAGCTTGGTGGAAGCGACTGGAGGATTCTGTCAATGACCGCGTCATCCGGGAGATTAACTCCCAGCTGAGACAAGCGGTTGTGCAACCCAGACATTCTGAGTATGTGCTCACTAACAGAACTGTTCTCCTCCATTTTACAGCTGAAGAACTTGTCGGAGACATCATATCTCTCGACCCGGGCATGAGCTTGGAAAACTAGTTTCAGCTCCTCGAACATCTCATATGCTCCATGTTTCTCAAAACGCTTTTGGAGACCCGGTTCTAGGCTGTAAAGCATGCCGCACTGAACGAGGGAGTAATCATCAGCACGTGATTGCCAAGCATTCATAACGTCTTGGTTCTCTGGGATTGGTGCTTCACCTAGCGGTGCTTCTAAGACATAATCTTTCTTGGCTACTATGAGGATGAGCCTCAGGTTCCGGACCCAGTCCGTATAGTTGCTGCCATCATCTTTCAGCTTGATTTTCTCTAGGAACGCGTTGAAATTGAGGACAACGTTGGCCATTTGATCTACAAGACATAGTGTAAAGATTTTAGACTAAGTTCATGATAATTGAGTTCATCTAATCAAATTATTTAATGAACTCCCACTCAGATAGACATCCCTCTCGTCATCTAAGTGAAACATGATCTGAGTTTAACTAGGCCGTGTCCGATCATCACGTGAGACGGACTAGTCAAGATCGGTGAACATCTCCATGTTGATCGTATCTTCTATACGACTCATGCTCGACCTTTCGGTCCTCCGTGTTCCGAGGCCATGTCTGTACATGCTAGGCTCGTCAAGTCAACCTAAGTGTATTGCGTGTGTTCCGAGGCCATGTCTGTACATGCTAGGCTCGTCAACACCCGTTGTATTCGAACGTTAGAATCTATCACACCCGATCATCACGTGGTGCTTCGAAACAACGAACCTTTGCAACGGTGCACAGTTAGGGTGAAAACTTTCTTGAAATTATTATAAGGGATCATCTTACTTACTACCGTCGTTCTAAGCAAATAAGATGCAAAAACATGATAAACATCACATGCAATCAAATAGTGACATGATATGGCCAATATCATCATGCTCCTTTGATCTCCATCTTCGGGGCACCATGATCATCTTCGTCACCGGCATGACACCATGATCTCCATCATCATGATCTCCATCATTGTGTCTTCATGAAGTCGTCACGCCAACGATTACTTTTACTTCTATGGCTAACGCGTTTAGCAACAAAGTAAAGTAATTTACATGGCGTTATTCAATGACACGCAGGTCATACAAAATAATAAAGACAACTCCTATGGCTCCTGCCGGTTGTCATACTCATCGACATGCAAGTCGTGATTCCTATTACAAGAATATGATCAATCTCATACATCACATATATCATTCATCACATCTTCTGGCCATATCACATCACATAGCACTTGCTGCAAAAACAAGTTAGACGTCCTCTAATTGTTGTTGCAAGTTTTTACGTGGTTTGTAGGTTTCTAGCAAGAACGTTTTCTTACCTACGTATGACCACAATGTGATTTGCCAATTTCTATTTACCCTTCATAAGGACCCTTTTCATCGAATCCGTTCCGACTAAAGTAGGAGAGACAGACACCCGCTAGCCACCTTATGCAACTAGTGCATGTCAGTCGGTGGAACCTATCTCACGTAAGCGTACGTGTAAGGTCGGTCCGGGCCGCTTCATCCTACAATGCCGCCAAAATAAGAAATGACTAGTAGCGGCAAGAAGAATTGGCAAACTCAACGCCCACAACTGCTGTGTGTTCTACTCGTGCATAGTAACTACGCATAGGCCTGGCTCATGATGCCACTGTTGGGAATCGTAGCATAATTTTAAAATTTTCCTACGCTCACCAAGATGCATCTATGGAGTCTACTAGCAACGAGGGGAAAGGAGTGCATCTACATACCCTTGTAGATCGCGAGCGGAAGCGTTCCAATGAACGTGGATGACGGAGTCGTACTCGCCGTGATCCAAATCACCGATGACCGAGTGCCGAACGGACGGCACCTCCGCGTTCAACACACGTACGGTGCAGCGACGTCTCCTCCTTCTTGATCCAGCAAGGGGAAAGGAGAGGTTGATGGAGATCCAGCAGCACGACGGCGTGGTGGTGGATGTAGCGGGTCTCCGGCAGGGCTTCGCCGAGCTTCTGCAAGAGAGAGAGAGGTGTTGCAGGAGAGGAGGGAGGTGCCCAAGGCTGTAGGTTGCTGCCCTCCCTCCCCCCCCTTTATATAGGCCCCTGGGGGGGCGCCGGCCCTGGGAGATGGGATCTCCAAGGGGGGGCGGCGGCCAAAGGGGGGGAAGGGGTTGCCTTGCCCCCCAAGGCAAGGGGGAAGCTCCCCCCTAGGGTTCCCAACCCTAGGCGCATGGGGGGAGGCCCAAGGGGGGCGCCCCAGCCCACTAAGGGCTGGTTCCCTTCCCCTTTCAGCCCACGGGGCCCTCCGGGATAGGTGGCCCCACCCGGTGGACCCCCGGGACCCTTCTGGTGGTCCCGGTACAATACCGGTAACCCCCGAAACTTTCCCGGTGGCCGAAACTTGACTTCCTATATATAATTCTTCACCTCCGGACCATTCCGGAACCTCTCGTGACGTCCGGGATCTCATCCGGGACTCCGAACAACTTTCAGGTTTCCGCATACACATATCTCTACAACCCTAGCGTCACCGAACCTTAAGTGTGTAGACCCTACGGGTTCGGGAGACATGCAGACATGACCGAGACGCCTCTCCGGTCAATAACCAACAGCGGGATCTGGATACCCATGTTGGCTCCCACATGTTCCACGATGATCTCATCGGATGAACCACGGTGTCGAGGATTCAATCAATCCCGTATGCAATTCCCTTTGTCAATCGGTATGTTACTTGCCCGAGATTCGATCGTCGGTATCCCAATACCTTGTTCAATCTCGTTACCGGCAAGTCTCTTTACTCGTACCGCAATGCATGATCCCGTGACTAACGCCTTAGTCAAATTGAGCTCATTATGATGATGCATTACCGAGTGGGCCCAGAGATACCTCTCCGTCACACGGAGTGACAAATCCCAGTCTCGATCCGTGCCAACCCAACAAACACTTTCGGAGATACCCGTAGTGCACCTTTATAGTCACCCAGTTACGTTGTGACGTTTGGCACACCCAAAGCACTCCTACGGTATCCGGGAGTTGCACGATCTCATGGTCTAAGGAAAAGATACTTGACATTGGAAAAGCTCTAGCAAACGAAACTACACGATCTTTTATGCTATGCTTAGGATTGGGTCTTGTCCATCACATCATTCTCCTAATGATGTGATCCCGTTATCAATGACATCCAATGTCCATAGTCAGGAAACCATGACTATGTGTTGATCAACGAGCTAGTCAACTAGAGGCTTACTAGGGACACGTTGTGGTCTATCTATTCACACATGTATTACGATTTCCGGACAATACAATTATAGCATGAATAATAGACGATTATCATGAACAAAGAAATATAATAATAACATTTATTATTGCCTCTAGGGCATATTTCCAACAATATACACTTTGATAAGTTGATCAAAGGATATAGTTTTATACAGACTTGCGGTGAAGCCTGTATTTACAAGAAAGTGAGTGGGAGCACTACAGCATTTCTGATAAGTATATGTGAATGACATATTGTTGATCGGAAATAATGTAGAATTATTCTGCAAAGCATAAAGGAGTGTTTGAAAGGAGTCTTTCAAAGAAAGACCTCGGTGAAGCTGCTTACATATTGAGCATCAAGATCTATAGAGATAGATCAAGACGCTTGATAAGTTTTTTCAATGAGTACATACCTTAACAAGATTTTGAAGTAGTTCAAAATAGAACAGTCAAAGAAAAGAGTTTCTTGCCTGTGTTACATGGTGTGAAATTGAGTAAGACTCAAAGCCCGACCACGGCAGAAGATAGAAAGAGAATGAAAGTCATTCCCTATGCCTTGGCCATAGGTTCTATAAAGTATGCCATGCTGTGTACCAGATCTATTGTATACCCTACACTGATTTTGGCAAGGGGGGTACAATATTGATCTAGGAGTAGATCACTGGACAGCGGTCAAAATTATCCTTAGTGGAATAAGGATATGTTTCTCGATTATGGAAGTGACAAAAAGGTTCGTCGTAAAGGGTTACGTCAATGCAAGTTTTTGAGACTAAATCTAGATGACTCTAAGTCTCGGTCTAGATACATATTGAAAGTGGGAGCAATTAGCTAGAGTAGCTCCGTGCAGAGCATTGTAGACATAGAAATTTGCAAAATACTTACGGATCTGAATGTGACAGACCCGTTGACTAAAATTATCTCACAATCAAAACATGATCACACCTTAGTACTCTCTGGGTGTTAATCACATAGCGATGTGAACTAGATTATTGACTCTAGTAAACCCTTTGAGTGTTGGTCACATAGAGATGTGAACTATGGGTGTTAATCACATGGTGATGTGAATTTTTGATGTTAAATCACATGGCGATGTGAACTAGATTATTGACTCTAGTGCAAGTGGGAGACTGAAGGAAATATGCCCTAGAGGCAATAATAAAGTATTATTTATTTCCTTATATCATGATAAATGTTTATTATTCATGCTAGAATTGTATTAACCGGAAACATAATACATGTGTGAATACATAGACAAACAGAGTGTCACTAGTATGCCTCTACTTGACTAGCTCGTTAATCAAAGATGGTTATGTTTCCTAGCCATAGACATAAGTTGTCATTTGATTAACGAGATCACCTCATTAGGAGAATGACGTGATTGACTTGACCCATTCCGTTATCTTAGCACTCGATCGTTTAGTATGTTGCTATTGCTTTCTTCATGACTTATACATGTTCCTATGACTATGAGATTACGCAACTCCCGTTTACCGGAGGAACACTTTGTGTGCTACCAAACGTCACAACGTAAATGGTTGATTATAAAGGTGCTCTACAGGTGTCTCCAAAGGTACTTGTTGGGTTGGCGTATTTCGAGATTAGGATTTGTCACTCCAATTGTCGGAGAGGTATCTCTGGGCCCACTCGGTAATGCACATCACTATAAGCCTTGCAAGCATTGTGACTAATGAGTTAGTTGCGGGATGATGTGTTATGGAACGAGTAAAGAGACTTGCCGGTAACGAGATTGAACTAGGTATCGAGATACCGACGATCAAATCTCGAGCAAGTAACATACCGGTGACAAAGGGAACAACGTATGTTGTTATGCGGTCTGACCGATAAAGATCTTCGTAGAATATGTGGGAGCCAATATGGGCATCCAGGTCCCGCTATTGGTTATTGACCGGAGACGTGTCTCGGTCATGTCTACATAGTTCTCGAACCCGTAGGGTCCGCACGCTTAATGTTACGATGACAGTTTTATTGAGTTTTGATGTACCGAAGGAGTTCGGAGTCCCGGATGAGATCGGGGATATGACGAGGAGTCTCGAAATGGTCGAGACGTAAAGATCGATATATTGGACGACTATATTCGGACTTCGGAAAGGTTCCGAGTGATTCGGGTATTTTTCGGAGTACCGGAGAGTTACGGGAATTCGTATTGGGCCTTAATGGGCCATACGGAAAAGGAGAGAAAGGCCTCAAAAGGTGGCCGCACCCCTCCCCATGGTCTGGTCCGAATTGGACTAGGGAAAGGGGGCGCACCCTTCCTTCTTTCTCCTTCCCCCTTCCCTTCTCCTACTCCCACAAGGAAAGGAGGAGTCCTACTCCCGGTGGGAGTAGGACTCCCCCCTTGGGCGCGCCACCTCCCCTTGGCCGGCCCTCTTCCCCTTGCTCCTTTATATACGGGGGCAGGGGGGCACCCCATAGACACAACAATTGATCCTTGAGATCTCTTAGTCGTGTGCGGTGCCCCCCTCCACCATATTACACCTCGATAATACCGTTGCGGAGCTTAGGCGAAGCCCTGCGTCGGTGGAACATCATCATCGTCACCACGCCGTCGTGCTGACGAAACTCTCCCTCAACACTCGGCTGGATCGGAGTTCGAGGGACGTCATCGAGCTGAACGTGTGTAGACTCGGAGTTGCCGTACGTTCGGTAATTGATCGGTCGGATCGTGAAGACGTATGACTACATCAACCGCATTGTGATAACGCTTCCGCTGTCGGTCTACGAGGGTACGTGGACAACACTCTCCCCTCTCGTTGCTATGCATCACCATGATCTTGCGTGTGCGTAGGAATTTTTTTGAAATTACTACGTTCCCCAACAACCGCCCCGTCTACGCCACCCCGCTCGAGAATCTGCGAGCCGGTCAGGCGGCCGCTGAAGAGCTAAATGGGCTAGGAGCCGATGAGCTCCCCTACATGACAAGACGAATCCAGCAGCTGATCGATGCGGCCGCGGAGCGGCATGAAGCCGGCGCCCATGCTGAGAGTCCTCCCCCGCGCCGAGAGCACGCCGCGACATCCCGGTCGCCGACTGCGAGCGGCGCCCGCGCGAGGAAAGACAAGGAGCTGGCTGCTAGCCGCAGCCGGACTCGGATCACCATCAAGCGCGACGCGGAAGGCCGCCCTCGAGCAGTGGAGCGCCAAGGAAATCCGCCTCCTCCCCCGCCTCGAGGGGAGAGATGTCCCACCCTGTCGCCTGTCACGCATCCGACTCTTGGTGGCCGACTAGGCCACCGCGAAGGAGTCGGCGAGAACGACGCCCGCCACCGGATCGATCGCCTAGCTCGATCCCTGGCGCTAGAAGAAGAAGACGATGTCGGCCCGCCATGCTTTGGCCCCCGCATCCATGATGAGCCCTTCCCCAAAGGGTTCTCGCTCCCCAGAGACACGCCCAAGTACAACGGCTCTGTGAAGCCGGAAGATTCGCTCATCGACTATTCTACTGCTGTCAGCATAGCCAACGGCAACAGACGCGTAGGCGTGAAGTACGTCCCCCTCATGCTGCAAGGCACGGCGCGCACCTGGCTCAACAGCCTCAAGCCCTACAGCATCAACAGCTGGCTGGACTTCACGGAAGTCTTCGTCCGCAACTTCACCAGCACGTACAAGCGGCCTCCCAAGCCTCGCCAGCTCTCCCTATGCGTCCAAGGGCCCAACGAGTCGACCCGCGACTACCTCACGCGGTGGGCCGAGCTCCGCAACTCCTGCGAGGGGGTGCACGAGGTCCAGGCCATCGAGTACTTCACCGCCGGGTGCCGAGAGGGCACCCTCCTCAAGCACCGACTCCTCTGCGACGAGCCGGCTACCCTCGACGAACTGCTGATCATCGCGGACAAGTACGCCACGGCCGACTCCTCGATGCAGACCGAGCTCCGAGTGGACGCCTCTGGGAAGGTGCTCGCTGCGGCTCCCAAGACGCCGGCTGGCGAGTCCAATCGGCGCCCCTACCAGAACGACCATAAGCGCAAGGCCCCTATGCCGCCTTCCACCAGTCGGCAGGTGGCCACAGTTGAAGATGAGCAACCCGCATAACGGCCCGCTCCCAAGAAGAAGGGCGGCAGGCCGGCTTGGCAGCCGGCCTTCTCCTACGAGCAGACTCTCGATGCCCCCTGCAAGTTCCGCAGTGGCGCGAAGCCGTCCAACCACACGACCCGAAAGTGCCACTGGCTCACACGGATCTCCAAGGGCGAGGGGCTGGTACCGCCTCCGCCTCCCGGCCCGCTGCCTCCAGCCCCCCAGCAGCCGGCTGCTCGACCAGCAGTCGGAGCCATTCAAGATGAGTTCCCTGAGGAGCACGCCGCCTACGTCGTCTTCACAAGCCAAGTTGAAGACAAGCGTAGCCGGCGCCGACAGCACCAAGAGGTCAACGCAGTCGCCTCCAGCAACCCCGAGTTCATGCACTGGTCCGAGAAGCCTATCAACTGGAGCCGGGCCGACCACCTAGAGGTGATGTCGTCCCCTAGCTCCTACGCATTGGTATTGGATGTCACCCTCGCAACAGAGAGGCGAGCTGCCCGATTCTCCCGCGTTCTGATTGATGGCGGAAGCAGTACCAACATACTGTACCGCGATACCATGGAGAAGCTGAACATCAAGGCAAAGCAGCTCATGCCAAGCTGGACCGTGTTCCATGGCATCGTACCCGGCCTGTCCTGTTCCCCGATCGGCAAGATCAAGATGGATGTTCTCTTCGGAGACAAAGATCACTTTTGCCGAGAAGCAATCTGGTTCGAGGTAGTAGATCTGGAGAGCCCTTACCACGCCTTGCTTGGCCGACCTGCTCTGGCCAAGTTCATGGTTGTGCCCCACTACGCCTACCTGAAGATGAAGATGCCGAGCTCGAAGGGGATCATCACTGTAGCCGGCGACTACAAGAAGTCCATCGAGTGCGCTGCAGCCAGCAGTCGGCTGGCCGAGTCCCTCGTGGTGGCAGAAGAGAAGAAGATACTGGAACGAGTTGTGGCCATGGCCGGCGGTAGAGAGCTTTTTGTCACAAGAAAGTTATTTGTCCCTAGGCAATTATAACTAGACCGGTAATCATTATTGCAATTTTATATAAGGGAGAGGCATAAGCTAACATACTTTCTCTTCTTGGATCATATGCACTTATGATTGGAGCTCTAGCAAGCATCCACAACTACTAAATATCATTAAGGTAAAACCCAACCATAGTATTAAAGTATCAAGTCCTCTTTATTCCCATAGGCCGTGACCCACTTATCCGTGTTTGTGTTTCTATCACTCACGCAACGCAAACAATAAGAAAACCATGAACATATTGCAAACCCTACAGCGGGGATCCCTCACGCTTACGCGACACGGAGAGCACCATAGGACAACACCAATAATAAAACATGCAACTCAAACCAATCACGATCATCAATCAACCCATAGGACAAAATGGATCTACTCAAACATCATAGGATAGCCATACATCATTGGGAAATAATAAATAGCGTTGAGCACCATGTTCAAGTAGAGATTACAGCGGGGAGTAGGGGTGTTACACCACTGCGTAGAGGGGGGAGAGTTGGTGATGATGGCGGCGAAGTTGTTGGTGTAGATTGCGGTCACGATGATGGCCCCGGCGGTGTTCCGGTGCCACCGGGAGAGAGGGGGAGAGAGCCCCCCTTCTCCTTCTTCTTCCTTGACCTTCCCCTAGATGGGAGAAGGGTTTCCCCTCTGGTCCTTGGCTTCCATGGCGGTGGACGGGCGGGAGCCCCTCCGAGATGGGATCTCTCTCTCTCTCTCTGTTTCCTTCTGTTTCTGCGCTCCCTATTTCTGGACTTTCACCGTTTCTTAAATTCCCGGAGATCCATAAATCTGATTGGGCTGAAATTTTAACACGATTTTTATCCTGATATTAGGTTTCTTGCGCCAGAAGAAGGGCACCAACCGCCTTACGGAGTGGGCACCAGGACCAGGAGCGCGCCCTACGCCCTGGGGCGCGCCCTCCGTCCTTGTGGGCCCCTCGGGCATCGTCTCGCGTTGATTCTTTTTCCCAAAAATCACATATATTCCAAAAATAATCTCCGTAAGTTTTTATCCCGTTTGGACTCCGTTTGATATGGATTTTTTGTGAAACAAAAAACATGCAACAAACAGGAACTGGCACTGGGCACTGGATCAATATGTTAGTCCCAAAAAATAGTATAAAAAGTTGCCAAAAGTATGTAAAAGTTGTAGACTATTGGCATGGAACAATCAAAAATTATAGATACGACAGAGACGTGTCATCCCTCATGAAACCCATTTCAGCGGATCCTCCACAATGCACCCGTCCTCTCACTGTCCTATGTCTCTCTATGTGGCTGCTGACAACTCTTATTGCCCACGCGAAACACGCCTCCCACTGACCCTGACCTCCCATGCTACTGCAGTTGGCCGCCTCCCATCGCTACCCTTCCCTTCGCACCCCCACTCCCTTCATCGTCGCCGCCGACCACATCTGGCCGCCTCCGAACTCCTCGCCCTCACGTTTTGCTTCATCTCTTCCCATCCCCATCCCTTCTGCAGCCATGTACATTGTGTAAGGTTGGCATCTTTTCAACTCCTATCCCCCTCCTAATTGATTTGGTTCACGAGGTCAATGTTTGCTGATACAGTTGATGGATTTGCCTGTTTGTTTGCCACATGGAGCCGATCTTGCATTGTATCACAAATTCCATCCCCACAGTGTTCACTTGGTCGTTGATAACCTTGACTGATCTTGCTTCATGCCTAATTTGTCTTTCTGTTGTGTTTGCAATGAGGACTGGGATCACGACATGTCTTCATGTATTATGTTTGACTTGCACTCCCCGCTCTCATGGAAGTTCGAACATGTCTCCTAGGCAGCTGGCAGAATATATTGTTTAGTTGACAAAGACTGCAACTGCAAGGGAACATATACTTCATATGCAGAAGAAAAAGATCAACAATTGTTTGGAGGTAATTTGCTTAGTTCTGGATACTGAATGGTTAGTTTTATGGAATGGTATCTTCCAAATAAAAATATTACGTTCTGGTGAAGTAAACATTTTTCAAAATAAAACCGTGGAACTTGTATCATTCTTGTTTGTTATTATGGGTAGTGAATTCAATTGTTTTGGAACAATTTGCAGAGTTTCATTGACCTAAAGTCTTCAGCCATTATCTGTTTAATCACCTCATATTAGTATAGAAGTTTTAAAATGTAAATTTTTCAGAAGTTCCACCACTTTATCTAAGCTTTGGTTTCAAAATTTTGTGATTGGACCTCCTTGCTTTGTCAAACATTTAGTATCCGTTGATTTGACCTTAATAAAAATAAGTTTTTTACGGAGACTTTTGTCTCCTTTATATGACGCTTTCAAAAGATGGAGTACCAATTATTCATTTTCTGCATACAATACTTTGGGCAATGGATTACACTTCTTAAGCCATTCTTTGTCTGTTATCTACGTCTTTGAAAATAAATACGTAGATCAATCCATAGGAAAATAAATATGCAGATCAATCCATTGGAAAACAGTAATAAGGAGGTGCTTTCCTCAAATCTGAATGTCACAATGATACTATAATTTGTTTTACAGTCAACTCATCTTCCTAAGCCTCTTCCTGCATCGAGTACATTTATGTTCACTCAGTTTTCATACCTTCTTGAGGGTGGAAGTGTTCCTAGGCAGCTTCGTCGACCCCCTGGAAGAGATATTTTTTCATTAAGGTAAGATGCCTACTCATGTACAACTTTTTCATTTGCTTTCACTGTCCATGGTGAATTCATCTACTCTTCTATTTCTTCATCATGGCGATTTCGTTGAATTTAGTTTAGTTCATATCTTCTGGATGGCCTAGCTCATATGTATCCTTGTGTTACTCTTAAGAGCATCTCCAGTCGTTGAGCCCCCCAGAAGGCATTTTTTTTGCCGCCTGGGGGGCTGCCGGCAAGAATTTTGGCCTGGGGGCGGGAATTTTTTCACTCGTTGCCCCCCAGGAGCAGTGTTGGTGGGAAGCGGGGGCCGACGAGGACGAGCGGGTGCTGGTGATCAGCGAACGAGGGAGGAGAAGGAAGATGGCCAGGCAGGGGAGGTGCACGCCGGTGAGGAGCCCGGTGTTGAGCATGTACGCCTGCTGCACCGACGCTGCTCAGATGGCCGCCACGCGCGCCCCGCCCCTGGCCGCGGTGCCCTTGGCCGACCCGCCCTGGCCGCGCCCTGGCCGCCGCGCACGCTCTGATGCTCTTCGGCCTCGTGGTAGGTGACGTACCTGTGGCAGCCGGCGTTGGCGCACTCGACCCTGCTGGAGGACACGACGGCGTCAAGCGCGGGGCAGGGGTCGAAGAAGCCGCAGCCGTCCGTGCACGCCCCGCACTGCCTGCTCTGCCCGCTCTGAAGAGCTGTCCCGCGCCGCCGCCGAGCTCGTAGCGCCCCCATCTTCTCCTCGTCCGCTTCCTCCTGCCGCCGCCTCGTGCACGCCGAGCTCTTGCTTCACGTGGCTGTTGGGCAGGTCCAGCCGTGCCTTCTTGGCATTCTCGTCGGCCTTGTCCATCATCGACGGTGAGCCCCTGCTCCTCCCCTTCACGCCGGCGCCCTGCATCCTACCTACCTAGCTCCTCGGGCCGGCGTGCAGGGGCGGAGCAGGCCGATGCGGGCGGCCAAGCCGGCTGGAGCGGGGGCGCCGAGGCGAGCCGGCCCGAGGCCAGCGTACGGAGACAGGATGGCCGGCCGGCCACCTGGAGCCGGCGCGGGGAGAGCTCGGCGAGGAGAAAGCGGACGAGGAGAAGGTGGGGGCGCTGTGAGGATCGAGAGGGGAGCAGGGAGGCGTGGGGTAGGGGGAAAGAGAGGAGAGAGGGAAAATGTGGTTGACTGCGGGCCAGATGCATGCCAAAAAGCAACGCCGGTGTTCCCAGCTCGCCCCCAGCGCGCTGGGTTTCGGCTGAGAACGCCGGCTGAAACTTTCGCCAAATCCGGCTAAAACCAGGGTCTTGGCTACATGGCTGGGGCGTTTTTTTACAACCAGCGCAAAAGAAGTGGTCCTGGGGGCTGTTGGGGGGCCTAGTGGAGATGCTCTAAGGCAAGATGAGACTCACGATCACACAAAAATCAATGATAAATGGTGGGCCCATAGGTAGCGTTATTTTGTAACCTTTTCTAATTTTGGGTGAGTTAAATGATCAGTGGAGTACATATATGAACTTGCCAAGGAGATAATTCGAAACATTGGAAGGTATATTTAGCAAAAAAAAAAATATTGCAATATGTCTCCTCTGGTGACAAATGGGAATTACTCGTGTATTATTTTTGTAAACTAAATATTCATCATGTTATCATTCAGACATTCTCCTTTGTTTTTTCTTGATGGCAAGTCAGGAAGGCCATCTTTTATTGAGAGTACGTCAAGTTGTACCATAGTTTTATAGAAGGTAGCATAATTTTTTTACATGAAGCTCAAACATGTCGTGGACAACGATGTTAGGTAATTCACTCAACACTACTCCTATGCCTAGATACAAACTATTCACCCCTCACAAAGTACTCAAGTCCACCACTTTTGTGCATTTTCATATCATCATTTTATCTAGAATTAAGTCCAGCAGAGTATTCCCTAGTCGTTGTTGGTCGAGGTTTTCTATGACCCTCGTTTCTTACCAGGACAACAAGGTAGTCGAAACCCTCGTTACCTCTTCTTATGAATTCACTCGCATTGATCCACCAAGCCTCAAGATCATCAGTTTGATATGGCACAACGATGTTAATTGTAGTCTCCTAAAACATCCGGTACATGTTTGCCGGCTGGGATGCATTGCAATAAGATGTGGTCAACAGTATCCTCTTCTTACAAACAAGTGTAGCATGCAGCTATGTCGAAGGGCCAGTGGCCGGTCTTTATTAGAAGAAGAAGAACAGCAGTACAACACCGCAAACAGTCCAGGAGATCTGGGCCTGCTGGCCAATGATCAGAGAATACAAACCGCACGAAGGTGTGCTGGTTAGCTACCTAAATCAGCCACACATCCAGCGGATCTCCACACTCCAATATCCTCCCTGATTAGGTCTAAGACCCTGTCAATATTACAAGTTGTCTATTAAAAATTCTCGCAGTCCGCTCTTTCTAGATCCTCCAATGTATAAGAATGGCGATGGTGTCAAAGTTCCGGCGCGTTTGCTTTGGGATTGCCCTCCTTGCCGCCAGCCACCAGTCTTCAGTGTTGTCGAAGCTCCTGTCCTGTATGGAGAAATCGACTCCAGACCATTGTTGAAATATACTCCAGAGCTGCTGTGTAAATCTGCAGTGCACAAACAGGTGTGTGCAGCTCTCCGGTTGGGCTAAGCATAGCGGGCAGCCCGATTCGATGGCCAGCCTCGTTTCTGGAGATTGTCTGTCGTAAGGCACTTCTAATGAATGACTAGCCACA
>NC_057811.1:478350103-478354763 GCF_018294505.1 Triticum aestivum
GGATTTCCATATGGGTTTGTAATAAGCAAACCTAATTCCAGCCATGAAAAACATCCCATAAGCGCTGCTGACTGTGAATTGGTGGTGTTCCGTCCTCCTCCACTCAAGTCGATCCTGAGCCTATGAATCGAGTGTAGCTGCCTGTGCAATGTCCCAGACCAATAAGTATTGCGCCAAAGCTTTTACTGTCAAGCCACCTTTGATGTCCTTTATCCATCTTCGATTGTGTAGCACATCCCGGACTGACAGCTTGGAATCTTTCACAAAGGAAAACACAGATGGTGCCAACGAGGCAATACTACGCCCTTCCGGTGTCTAGTTATCAGTCCAGAACCTGGCAGTGTCGCCTCTCCCCAGTACCACCCGACCTGCGGCCGCAAGTAGAGCAGAGGCTTCCTTGTCTTGCTGATCAGGAAAGAGCTGCCAAGGACATTGCTTAGGATCCCATCCCAACCACTGCCATCGACATTGAAGCGCGATCCCAAAGTCTTTCAGATTCAAAAGGCCGAGACCCCCCCCCATTCTTTTGGTCTGCAAACCCGGGCCCAGGGAATCAGACGTGTCTCCTCGCCTTTCCACACAAAGGCTCTACATCTTCTGTCGATAATCTTCAGAGCCCACGCCGGCAATGGGATAACTGGCAGAAAGTGGATCGGTAGAGCGAACAAAACCGAGCTCGTCAGGATCACTCCGCCTGCTGGCGCCAACAGCTTGGGTTTCCACCCTTTCATCTTGCTGGAGTACTTGTCAATCAGAGGCAAAATGTCTTGTCTCCTCAATTTGAAGATCGAGAGCGGAAGCCCCAAGTATTTTAGTGGGAACTGTATGTGCCGACAGTTGAAAAAAGCCGCAACCTCCATGGCACGATCCTCCCCACACTGGATGCACGTGACGAAGCTTTTCTCAAAATTGATTCATAGCCCTGAGACCTCACCTAACAGCTCAAGAATTGCCGAGATGACCTGTAGATCAGACACAACTGGAGCGAAAAAAATAACCGCATCATCCACAAAGATAGAGGCCCTTGGTGTTCTGCCATCAACACCAAGATTCTGTTGGGGAACGTAGCATGCAATTTCAAAAAAAATTCCAACGATCACGCAAGATCTATCTAGGAGATGCATAGCAATGAGACGGGGAGAGTGTGTCCACGTACCCTCGTAGACCAAAAGCGGAAGCGTTAGATTAACGCGGTTGATGTAGTCGAACGTCTTCACGATCCAACCGATCCAAGTACCGAACATACGGCACCTCCGTGTTCAGCACACGTTCAGCTCGATGACGTCCCTCGAACTCTTGATCTAGTAGAGGGTTGAGGGAGAGTTTCGTCAGCACGACGATGTGGCGACGGTGATGGTGATGTGATCCGCGCAGGGCTTCGCCTAAGCACTACGATGCTATGACCGGAGGTGTAAACTGTGGAGGAGGGCACCGCACACGGCTAAGAGAACTCTTGGTGTGCCTTTGGGGTGCCCCCTGCCCATGTATATAAAGGAGGGGGGAGATAGGCCGGTGGCTAGGAGGGGCGCGCCATGGGGGGAGTCCTACTTGGACTCCTAGTCCAAGTAGGATTCGCCCCCCCCCCCTTCCTTTCTCCACCGGAGGGAATAGGAGGGAGAGGGAGAGGGAAAGGGAAGGGGGCGTCGCCCCCTCCTCCTTGTCCTATTCGGACTCCCTAGGAGGGGGCGCGCAGCCACCCCCCGCGGGCTCCCCTCTCTCCCCCTTAGGCCCATGTTGGCCCAACACTTCCCCGGGGGGTCCCGGTAACCCCTCGGTACTCCGGTAAAATACCCGAATAACTCAGAACCATTCTGATGTCCGAATACAACCTTCCAATATATGAATCTTTACCTCTCGACCATTTCCAGACTCCTCGTCATGTCCGTGATCTCATCCGGGACTCCGAACAAACTTCGGTCACCAAAACACATAACTCATAATACAAATCGTCATCGAACGTTAAGCGTGCGGACCCTACGGGTTCGAGAACTATGTAGACATGACCGAGACACATCTCCGGTCAATAACCAACAGCGGAACCTGGATGCTCATATTGGTTCCTACATATTCTACAAAGATCTTTATCGGTACAACCGCATAACCACATACGTCATTCCCTTTGTCATCGGTATGTTACTTGCCCGAGATTCGATCATCGGTATCCTCATACCTAGTTCAATATCATTACCAGCAAGACTCTTTACTCGTTTCGTAATGCATCATTCCGCAAATAACTCATTAGTCACATTGCTTGCAAGGCTTATAGTGATGTGCATTACCGAGAGGGCCCAGAGATACCTCTCCGATACACGAAGTGACAAATCCTAATCTCGATCTATGCCAACTCAACGAACACCTTTGGAGACACGTGTAGAGCATCTTTATAATCACCCAGTTATGTTGTGACGTTTGATAGCACACAAGGTGTTCCTCCGGTATTCGGGAGTTGCACAATCTCATAGTCAGAGGAATATGTATAAGTCATGAAGAAAGCAATAGCAATAAAACTAAACGATCATAATGCTAAGCTAACGGATGGGTCTTGTCCATCACATCATTCTCTAATGATGTGATCTCGTTCATCAAATGACAACACATGTCCATGGTCAGGAAACTTAACCATCTTTGATTAACGAGCTAGTCAAGTAGAGGCATACTAGGGACACTCTGTTTTGTCTATGTATTCACACATGTACTAAGTTTCTGGTTAATACAATTCTAGCATGAATAATAAAAATTTATCATGATGTAAGGAAATATAAATAACAACTTTATTATTGCATCTAGGGCATATTTCCTGCAGTCTCCCACTTGCACTAGAGTCAATAATCTAGATTACATAGTAATGATTCTAACACCCATGGAGTCTTGGTGCTAATCATGTTTTGCTCATGGAAGAGGCTTAGTCAACGGGTCTGCAACATTCATATCCGTAGGTATCTTGCAAATCTCTATGTCTCCCTCCCTGACTTGATCGCGAATGGAATTGAAGCGTCTCTTGATGTGTTTGGTTCTCTTGTGAAATTTGGATTCCTTCGCCAAGGCAATTGCTCCAGTATTGTCACAAAAGATTTTCATTGGACCCGATGCACTAGGTATTACACCTAGATCGGATATGAACTCCTTCATCCAGACTCCTTCATTTGTTGCTTCCGAAGCAGCTATGTACTCCGCTTCACATGTATATCCCGCCACGACGCTCTACTTGGAACTGCACCAACTTATAGCTCCACCATTCAATATAAATATGTATCTGGTTTGTGACTTAGAGTCATCCAGATCAGTGTCAAAGCTTGCATCGACATAACCATTTACGACAAGCTCTTCGTCACCTCCATAAACGAGAAACATATCCTTAGTCCTTTCCAGGTATATCAGGATGTTCTTGACCGCTGTCCAGTGATCCACTCCTGGATTACTTTGGTACCTCCCCGCTAAACTTATAGCAAGGCACACATAATGTCTGGTACACAGCATTGCATGTTGGAAATATGCCCTAGAGGCAATAATAAATGGTTATTATTATATTTCTTTGTTCATGATAATAGTCTATTATTCATGCTATAATTGTATTGTCCGAAAATCGTAATACATGTGTGAATACATAGACCACAACGTGTCCCTAGTAAGCCTCTTGTTGACTAGCTCGTTGATCAACAGATAGTCATGGTTTCCTGACTATGGACATTGGATGTCGTTGATAACGGGATCACATCATTAGGAGAATGATGTGATGGACAAGACCCAATCCTAAGCATAGCATAAAAGATCGTGTAGTTTCGTTTGCTAGAGCTTTTCCAATGTCAAGTATCTTTTCCTTAGACCATGAGATCGTGCAACTCCCGGATACCGTAGGAGTGCTTTGGGTGTGCCAAACGTCACAACGTAACTGGGTGACTATAAAGGTGCACTACGGGTATCTCTGAAAGTGTCTGTTGGGTTGGCACAGATCGAGACTAGGATTTGTCACTCCGTGTGACGGAGAGGTATCTCTGGGCCCACTCGGTAATGCATCATCATAATGAGCTCAATGTGACTAAGGCGTTAGTCACGGGATCATGCATTGCGGTACGAGTAAAGAGACTTGCCGGTAACGAGATTGAACAAGGTATTGGGATACCGACGATCGAATCTCGGGCAAGTAACATACCGGTTGACAAAGGGAATTGCATACGGATTGATTGAATCCTCGACACCGTGGTTCATCCGATGAGATAATCGTGGAGCATGTGGGAGCCAACATGGGTATCCAGATCCCGCTGTTGGTTATTGACCGGAGAGGCATCTCGGTCATGTCTGCATGTCTCCCGAACCCGTAGGGTCTACACACTTAAGGTCCGGTGACGCTAGGGTTGTAGAGATATATGTATGCGGAAACCCGAAAGTTGTTCGGAGTCCCGGATGAGATCCCGGACGTCACGAGAGGTTCCGGAATGGTCCGGAGGTGAAGAATTATATATAGGAAGTCAAGTTTCGGCCACCGGGAAAGTTTCGGGGGTTACCGGTATTGTACCGGGACCACCGGAAGGGTCCCGGGGGTCCATCGGGTGGGGCCACCTATCCCGGAGGGCCCCGTGGGCTGAAAGTGGAAGGGAACCAGCCCTTAGTGGGCTGGGGCGCCCCCCTTGGGCCTCCCCCCATGCGCCTAGGGTTGGGAACC
>NC_057811.1:478354905-478389676 GCF_018294505.1 Triticum aestivum
ACCCCTTCCCCCCTTGGCCGCCGCCCCCCCCCCCCTTGGAGATCCCATCTCCCAGGGCCGGCGCACCCCCCCAGGGGCCTTTATAAAGGGGGGGAGGGAGGTCAGAAACCGACAGCCTTGGGCGCCTCCCTCCTCCCCTGCAACACCTCTCTCTCTCGCAGAAGCTCGGCAAAGCCCTACCGGAGACCCGCTACATCCACCACCACGCCGTCGTGCTGCTGGATCTCCATCAACCTCTCCTCCCCCCTTGCTGGATCAAGAAGGAGGAGACGTCGCTGCACCGTACGTGTGTTGAACGCGGAGGTGCCGTCCGTTCGGCACTCGGTCATCGGTGAATTGGATCACGGCGAGTACGACTCCGTCATCCACGTTCATTGGAACGCTTCCGCTCGCGATCTACAAGGGTATGTAGATGCACTCCTTTACCCTTGTTGTTAGTAGACTCCATAGATGCATCTTGGTGAGCGTAGGAAAATTTTAAATTATGCTACGATTCCCAACATTGCATACATGATAGAACCTATGGCTGAGGCATAGGGAATGACTTTCATTTTCTCTCTATCTTCTGCAGTGGTCGGGCATTGAGTCTGACTCAACTTCACACTGTGTAACACAGGCAAGACCCCTTTCTTTGACTGATCCATTTTGAACTTCTTCAAAACTTTATCAAGGTATGTGCTTTGTGAAAGTCCAATTAAGCGTCTTGATCTATCTCTATAGATCTTGATGCCCAATATATAAGCAGCTTCACCGAGCTCTTTCATTGAAAAATTCTTATTCAAGTATCCTTTTATGCTATCCAGAAATTCTGTATTATTTCCAATCAACAATATGTTATCCACATATAATATTAGAAATGCTACAGAGCTCCCACTCACTTTCTTGTAAATACAGACTTCTCCAAAAGTCTGTATAAAACCATATGCTTTGATCACACTATCAAAGCGTATATTCCAACTCCGAGAAGCCTGCACCAGTCCATAAATGGATCGCTGGAGCTTGCACACTTTGTTAGCACCTTTAGGATCGACAAAACCTTCTGGTTGTATCATATACAACTCTTCTTTAAGATATCCATTAAGGAACGCAGCTTTGACATCCATTTGCCAAATTTCATAATCATAAAATGTAGCAATTGATAACATGATTCAGATAGACTTAAGCATCGCTACGGGTGAGAAGGTCTCATCGTAGTCAACTCCTTGAACTTGTCGAAAACCTTTCGCAACAAGTCGAGCTTTGTAGACAGTAACATTACCGTTAGCGTCAGTCTTCTTCTTGAAGATCCATTTATTCTCTATGGCTTGCCGATCATCGAGCAAGTCAACCAAAGTCCACACTTTGTTCTCATACATGGATCCCATCTCAGATTTCATGGCCTCAAGCCATTTCGCGGAATCTGGGCTCATCATCGCTTCCTCATAGTTCAAGGTTCGTCATGGTCAAGTAACATGACCTCCAAAACAGGATTACCGTACCACTCTGGTGTGGACCGTACTCTGGTTGACCTACGAGGTTCGGTAGTAACTTGATCTGAAGTTTCATGATCATCATCATTAGCTTCCTCACTAATTGGTGTAGGAATCACTGGAACTGATTTCTGTGATGAACTACTTTCCAATTCGGGAGAAGGTACAATTACCTCATCAAGTTCTACTTTCCTCCCACTCACTTCTTTTGAGAGAAACTCATTCCCTAGAAAGGATCCATTCTTAGCAATGAATATCTTGCCTTCAGATCTGTGATAGAAGGTGTACCCAACAGTCTTCTTTGGGTATCCTATGAAGACACATTTCTCCGATTTGGGTTCGAGCTTATCAGGTTGAAGCTTTTTCACATAAGCATCGCAGCCCCATACTTTAAGAAACGACAGCTTAGATTTCTTGCTAAACCATAGTTCATATGGTGTCGTCTCAACAGATTTAGATGGTGCCCCATTTAACATGAATGCAGCCGTCTCTAAAGCATAACCCCAAAACGATAGCGTTAAATCGGTAAGAGACATCATAGATTGCACCATGTCTAATAAAGTACGGTTACGACGTTCGGACACACCATTACACTGTGGTGTTCTGATGTCTACTATGCAACCTTCTTCTTGTAGACGTTGTTGGGCCTCCAAGTGCAGAGGTTTGTAGGATAGTAGCAAATTTCCCTCAAGTGGATGACCTAAGGTTTATCAATCCGTGGGAGGCGTAGGATGAAGATGGTCTCTCTCAAGCAACCCTGCAACCAAATAACAAAGAGTCTCTTGTGTCCCCAACACACCCAATACAATGGTGAATTGTATAGGTGCACTAGTTTGGCGAAGAGATGGTGATACAAGTGCAATATGGATGGTAGATATAGGTTTTTGTTATCTGAAAATATAAAAACAGCAAGGTAACAAATGATAAAAGTGAGCGTAAACGGTATTGCAATGTGTTGAAACAAGGCCTAGGGTTCATACTTTCACTAGTGCAAGTTCTCTCAACAATAATAACATAATTGGATCATATAACTATCCCTCAACATGCAACAAAGAGTCACTCCAAAGTCACTAATAGCGGAGAACAAACGAAGAGATTATGGTAGGGTACGAAACCACCTCAAAGTTATTCTTTCTGATCGATCTATCATAGAGTTCATACTAGAATAACACCTTAAGACACAAATCAACCAAAACCCTAATGTCACCTCAAGTATCCGTGGGTATGATTATACGATATGCATCACACAATCTCAGATTCATCTATTCAACCAACACAAAGTACTTCAAAGAGTGCCCCAAAGTTTCTACCGGAGAGTCAAGACGGAAACGTGTGCCAACCCCTATTCATAAGTTCACGAGGTCACGGAACCCGCAAGTTGATCACCAAAACATACATCAAGTGAATCACGTGATATCCCATTGTCACCACAGATAAGCACATGCAAGACATACATAAAGTGTTCTCAAATCCTAAAAGACTCAATCCAATAAGATAACTTCAAAGGGAAAACTCAATCCATTACAAGAGAGTAGAGGGGGGAGAAACATCATAAGATCCAACTATAATAGCAAAGCTCGCGGTACATCAAGATCGTGCCATCTCAAGAACACGAGAGAGAGAGAGAGAGAGAGAGAGAGAGAGAGAGATCAAACACATAGCTACTGGTATATACCCTCAGCCCCGAGGGTGAACTACTCCCTCCTCGTCATGGAGAGCGCCGGGATGATGAAGATGGCCACCGAAGAGGGTTCCCCCCTCCGGCAAGGTGCCGAAACAGGGTCCCAATTGGTTTTTGGTGGCTACAGAGGCTTGCGACGGCGGAAATCCCGATCTATTCTGCTCTTCGATGTTTTTAGGGTATATGGACATATATAGGCGAAAGAAGTCGGTCAGGGGAGCCACGAGGGGCCCATGAGGGTGGGGGCGTGCCTAGGGGGGTAGGCGCGCCTCCCTGCCTCGTGGCCACCTCGAAGCTTCCCTGGCGTCTACTCCAAGTCTCCTGGATTGCTTCCGTTCCATAAATAACTCTCCCGAAGGTTTCATTCCGTTTGGACTCCGTTTGATATCCTTTTCTTCGAAACACTGAAATAGGCAAGAAAACAGCAATTTGGGCTAGGCCTCCGGTTAATAGGTTAGTCCCAAAAATAATATGAAAGTGTTTAGTAAAGCCCATAAACATCCAAAACAGATAATATAATAGCATGAATACTCCGTAAATTATAGATACGTTGGAGACGTATCAGCATCCCCAAGCTTAATTCTTGCTCGTCCTCGAGTAGGTAAATGCTAAAAGAAATAATTTATGAAGTGTGAATGCTAGCAGGTGCACAAGTTTGATCAATGATAATTTCAATCACCTTTTCTAGCATCATCATATGTCATAACAGTAGCTCATCTCATAAAACTTCTCATGATCAAGTAACAAGCCATTCACATGTTAAAGTATAGATCATAAACTTTCTTGAAAACTAACAAACAGTGTTATTAGTCATCAAACAATTACAATTCATCTTATTTTCAGGAAGAGTCTATGTCAGAGCTTTGATTCAGCAAACTTCACATACTCAACTATCATTTAGTCTTTCATAATTGCTAACACTCAGGCGATATTTATGGGTTCAAAGTTTTAATCAGACACAGAGAAAGATAGGGGCTTATAGATTCGCCTCCCAACCTTTTACCTCAAGGGTAATGTCAACAATAATAGTTCATGATGCCTTACATCCAATTGGATATATATATATATATATATATATATATATATATATATATATATATCAGGATCTTTCCAACATAATGTGGTTGCCAAAGGATAAAATGTAAAAAGGAAAGGTGAAGATCACCATGACTCTTGCATAAGGTATAAGACAAGAATAAAAGATAGGCCCTTTGCAGAGGGAAGCAGAGGTTGTCATGCCCTTTTATAGTTGGATGCACAAAATCTTAATGCGAAAGAACGTCACTTTATATTGCCACTTGTGATAGGGACCTTTATTATGCAGTCTGTCGCTTTTATTGCTTCCACATCACAAGATTGTATAAAGCTTATTTTCTCCACACTAATAGATCATACATATTTAGAGAGCAATTTTTATTGCATGCACTGATGACAACTTACTTGAAGGATCTTACTCAATCCATAGGTAGGTATGGTCGACTCTCATGGCAATACTGGTTTAAGGGATGTTTGGAAGCACAAGTAGTATCTCTACTTGGTGCAAAGAATTGGCTAGCATGAGGGAGAAAGGCAAGCTCAACATGTTGGATGATCCATGACAATATACTTTATTTTGGATATAAGAAAACATAACCCATTACGTTGTCTTCCTTGTCCAACATCAACCTTTTAACATGTCATATTTTAATGAGTGCTCACAATTACAAAAGATGTCCAAGATAGTATATTTATATGTGAAATCTCTCTTCCCTCAATATTCTTTCATGAATTGTTCAAGTGACCAATACAATGGTTGCTAACCTTCAATAAATTTACCACCTCTACTTCTTATATGTGAAGTCATTACTCCCCATGGGATAAGCATATAAAACATATATAATTTCTGATTTATTATATTCAATTCATTCAACCATTTACTCATAGGATATAAGTGAAGCACACGAGTAAATGACAAACTACTCCAAAAAGATATAAGTGAAGATCAATGAGTAGTTAAATAATTATTTAGCTATGTGAAGACTCTACTATTTAATAATTTCAGATCTTGATATTTTATTCAAATAGCAAGCAAAACAAGATAAAATGACATTCTAAGAATAGCAAACATCACGTGAAGAAGCAAAAACTTAGGATCAACCGATACTAACCGATAGTTGTTGAAGCAAAAAAGGTGGGATGCCAACCGGGGCATCCCCAAGCTTAGACGCTTGAGACTTCTTGAAATATTATCTTGGGATGCCTTGGGCATCCCCAAGCTTGAGCTTTTGTGTCTCCTTAATTCCTCTCATATCACAGTCTCCCTAAATCTCAAAAGCTTCATCCACACAAAACTCAACAAGGACTCGTGAGATAAGTTAGTATAAACCAATGCAAAAACCTTATCATACTCTACTGTAGAAAATCACTAAAATTATTATTCAACATTGCATACTAAATGCCTCTGCATATTTAATAGTCCTATCCTCAAATAGAATCATTAAAGAAGCAAACATATGCAAACAATGCAAACATAACAGCAATCTGCCTAAACAGGACAGTCTGTAAAGAATGCAGCAAGATCCATACTTCCCTAGCTCCAAAAATTATGAAAGAAAATTCCCACTGTAGTACATTTATCAAAGCTTATTATGCAAAAGTTTTCAATATTTTATCACATTCTGAATTTTCTAGGGAATTTTTGCAACAGCGATAAACTTTCTGTTTTCAACAGCAACATGTAGACTTGTAAAATAAGCATAGTAAAGGCTATCAATGCCACTTTTATTGAAATAAAAGATGCAAAACATTGTTCTAAATAACAGCAAGAAAATCCTAACAAAATAAATTGACGCTCCAAGCAAAACACATATCATGTGGTGAATAAAAATATAGCTCCAAGTAAAGTTACCGATGAACGAAGACGAAAGAGGGGATGCCTTCCGGGGCATCCCCAAGCTTAGGCTCTTGGTTATCCTTGAATATTACCTTGGGAATCCCCAATCTTAGGCTCTTTCCACTCCTTATTCCATAGTCTATCGAATCTTTACCCAAAACTTGAAAACTTCACAACAGAAAACTCGTAAGCTCCGTTAGTATAAGAAAATAAATCACCACTTAGGCACTGTTGTGAACTCATTCTAAATTCATATTGGTGTAATATCTACTGTATTCCAACTTCTCTATGGTTCATACCCTCCGATACTACTCATAGATTTATCAAAATAAGCAAACAACACACTGAAAACAGAATCTTTAAAAAACAGAACAGTCTGTAGTAATCTGTATCAAACGTATACTTCTGGAACTCCAAAAATTCTAAAATAAATTGATGGACCTGAGGAATTTGTCTATTAATTGTCTGCAAAAAGAATCAACCTAAAAGCACTCTCCAGTAAAAAAGGACAGCACATCTCGTGAGCGCTAAAGTTTCTGTTTTTTACAGCATGATCATAAAGACTTCACCCAAGTCTTCCCAAAGGTTCTAATTGGCACAAACACTAATTAAAACATAAAACCACATCTAACCAGAGGCTATATATATTATTTATTGCTAAATAGGAGCAAAAATCAAGAAACAAAAATAAAATTAGGTTGTCTCCCAACAAGCGCTAACGTTTAACGCCTCTAGCTAGGCATGATGATTTCAATGATGCTCACATAAAAGATAAGGATTGAAACATAACGGGAGCATCATGAAGAATATGAGTAGCACATTTAAGTCTAACCCACTTCCTATGCATAGGGATTTTGTGAGCAAACAACTTATGGGAACAATAATCAACTAGCATAGGAAGGCAAAACAAGCATAACTTCAAAACTTTAAGCACATAGAGAGGAAACTTGATATTATTGCAATTCCTACAAGCATATATTCCTCCCTCATAATAATTATCAGTAGAATCATGAATTAATTCAACAATATAACCAGCACTAAAGCATTCTTTTCATGATCTACAAGCATAGAAAATTTACTACTCTCTACATAAGCAAAATTATTCTCATTCGGAATAGTGGGAGTATCATAAGAGACTCGAATACTATAAATTGTTTCCACATTAAAAGAGTAATGTTAAGAAAAAGGGTGATCATAATCATGACAAGTTTTATAAATATAATCATCACTACTCTTTATAGCATAAGTATCATCACAATAATCATCATAGGTAGCAACTTTGTTCTCATCATAATCGATTGAAACCTCTTCCAAGATAGTGGAATCATTACTAAATAAAGTCATGACCTCTCCAAATCCACTTTCATAATTATCACAATAAGGTTCAACATCCTCCAAAATAGTGGGATCATTACTTACTAAAGTTGACACTCTTCCAAACCCACTTTCATCAATATAATCATCATAAGTAGGAGGCATGCTATCATCATAACAAATTTGCTCATCAAAACTTGGGAGGCTAAAAATATCAGCTTCATTAAATATAGCATCCCCAAGCTTGGGACAAACATTAATTTCAGCAAATATATTCTCAAACATGTCATTCTCATCAAACATAGCATCCCCAAGCTTGGGCCTTTTCATATCATAAGCATAATCACTCTCATCATTAATAGTATGGATAGCACCAATAGTATAGCAATTATCATCATCACAATGAGTAGTAGGAGCAACATCATTTGGGAGGGATACCTTTTCACCTTTACTTCTCCGTATTTTATTTTTCTTCTTCACATTATGTGTGGGTTCAATCCTCTTTTTGGAGCTCCTTATTAATGAGATTGGTTGAATAGAAGGCTCCTCCTCGTTACCTGATTCATCATAAGAAATAATAGGAAAATATTGGGAAGTCTCTTCCCTTTCGTTATATTCTCTTCATCTTCTATTTGTTTTCTTTTCTTTATGTAATTGGCAATATAAGGATTTTCAATGCAATTCACCGCACAATACATAAAAATTTCTTCTAGATCAAAATCAAGAACTTTATCAAGGACAAATTCTAGAAGATCTTTAGTTATACGTTTCATTTCTTCATAACCCAAAAGCAAACTAAGTTCATTATGATGTGCAAGGGAAATCAAGTCATCACAATTTTTGGACACGATACGATCATGAAACAATTTGCATTGGGTATTGAAATGATCATGTTCATTGCAAAGTTCACAAGGACGGCAAAGAAAGTTTAAATTCTCAGCACAAACATCTAGCCTTTCTTGCAACCATTTAGTTTCCAAATACTTATGCCTCTTGCAAAATATATCTTCCCTATTTGGTGTGTACTTGCAAACTCTATGCACTCCACAAAAATTGACATGCTTATAAGAGATATTCTCATCATGACTAGTGCAATCATCATTAGTACTATGGATATTCAAAGAGTTCATACTAACAACATTGCAATCATGCTCATCATTCAAAGATTTAGTGCCAAAAAATTTATAGACTTCTGCTTCTAGCACTTGAGCACAATTTTCCTTTCCATCATTCTCACGAAAGATATTAAAAAGATGAAGCGTATGAGGCAAACTCAATTCCATTTTTTTGTAATTTTCTTTTATAAACTAAACTAGTGATAAAATAAGAAACTAAAAGATTCGATTGCAAGATCTAAAGATATACCTTCAAGCACTCATCTCCCTGGCAACGGCGCCAGAAACTGCTTGATGTCTACTACGCAACCTTCTTCTTGTAGACGTTGTTGGGCCTCCAAGTGCAGAGGTTTGTAGGACAGTAGCAAATTTCCCTCAAGTGGATGACCTAAGTTTATCAATCTGTGGGAGGTGTAGCATGAAGATGGTCTCTCTCAAGCAACCCTGCAACCAAATAACAAAGAGTCTCTTGTGTCCCCAACACACCCAATACAATGGTAAATTGTATAGGTGCACTAGTTCGGCGAAGAGATGGTGATACAAGTGCAATATGGATGGTAGATATAGGTTTTTGTAATCTGAAAATATAAAAACAGCAAGGTAACTAATGATAAAAGTGAGCGTAAACGGTATTGCAATGTGTTGAAACAAGGCCTAGGGTTCATACTTTCACTAGTGCAAGTTCTCTCAACAATAGTAACATAATTGGATCATATAACTATCCCTCAACATGCAACAAAGAGTCACTCCAAAGTCACTAATAGCGGAGAACAAACGAAGAGATTATGGTAGGGTACGAAACCACCTCAATGTTATTCTTTCTGATCGATCTATCATAGAGTTCGTACTATAATAACACCTTAAGACACAAATCAAACAAAAACCCTAATGTCACCTAGATACTCCAATGTCACCTCAAGTATCTGTGGGTATGATTATACGGTATGCATCACACAATCTCAGATTCATCTATTCAACCAACACAAAGTACTTCAAAGAGTGCCCCAAAGTTTCTACCGAAGAGTCAAGACGAAAACGTGTGCCAAACCCTATGCATAAGTTCACAAGGTCACGGAACCCGCAAGTTGATCACCAAAACATACATCAAGTGAATCACGTGATATCCCATTGTCACCACAGATAAGCACATGCAAGACTGATACGTCTCCAACGTATCTATAATTTTTTATTGTTCCATGCTATATTATATTCTGTTTTGGATGTTTAATGGGCTTTATTATACAATTTTATATTATTTTTGGGACTAACCTATTAACCGGAGGCCCAGCCCAAATAGTTGTTTTTTTGCCTATTTCAGTGTTTCGCAGAAAAAGAATATAAACAGAGTCCAAACGGAATGAAACCTTCGGGAACGTGATTTTCAAAACAAACGTGATCCAGAGGACTTGGAGTCTACGTCAGGAAAGCAACCAGGAGAGCACGAGGCAGGGGGCGCGCCTACCCCCCTAGGCGCGCCCTCCACCCTCGTGGGGCCCACGTAGCTCCACCGACGTACTTCTTCCTCCTATATATACCTACGTACCCCCAAACCAACAGAGGCATCCATGAAAACCTAATTCCGCCGCCGCAACCTTCTGTACCCGTGAGATCCCATCTTGGGGCCTTTTCCGTCGTCCTGCCGGAGGGGGCATTGATCATGGAGGGCTTCTACATCAACACCATAGCCTCTCCGATGATGTGTGAGTAGTTTACCTCAGACCTTCGGGTCCATAGTTATTAGCTAGATGGCTTCTTCTCTCTCTTTGGATCTCGATACAAAGTTCTCCACGATTCTCGTGGAGATCTATTCGATGTAATCTTATTTTGCGGTGTGTTTGTCGGGACCGATGAATTGTGGGTTTATGATCAAGTTTATCTATGAACAATATTTGAATCTTCTCTGAATTATTTTATGTATGATTGGTTATCTTTGCAAGTCTCTTCGAATTATCAGTTTGGTTTGGCCTATTAGATTGATCTTTCTTGCAATGGGAGAAGTGCTTAGCTTTGGGTTCAATCTTGCGGTGCTCGATCCCAGTGACAGTAGGAGAAACGACACGTATTGTATTGTTGCCATCGAGGATAACAAGATGGGGTTTATATCATATTGCATGAGTTTATCCCTCTACATCATGTCATCTTGCTTAAAGCGTTACTCTGTTCTTTTGAACTTAATACTCTAGATGCATGCTGGATAGCGGTCGATGTGTGGAGTAATAGTAGTAGATGCAGGCAGGAGTCGGTCTACTTGTCACGGACGTGATGCCTATATACATGATCATACCTAGATATTCTCATAACTATGCTCAATTCTATCAATTGCTCGACAGTAATTGTTCACCCACCGTAATACTTATGCTCTCGAGAGAAGCCACTAGTGAAACCTATGGCCCCCGGGTCTATTTTCCATCATATTAATCTTCCAACACTTAGCTATTTCTATTGCCTTTTATTTTACTTTGCATCTTTATTTCTCTTTATCATAAAAATACCAAAAATATTATCTTATCATATCTATCAGATCTCACTCTCGTAAGTGACCGTGAAGGGATTGACAACCCCTTTATCGCGTTGGTTGCGAGGTTCTTATTTGTTTGTGTAGGTTCGAGGGACTTGAGCATGGTCTCCTACTGGATTGATACCTTGGTTCTGAAAACGGAGGGAAATACTTACACTACTTTACTACATCACCCTTTCCTCTTCAAGGGAAAAACCAACGCAGTGCTCAGGAGGTAGCAAAGACATACATAAAGTGTTCTCAAATCCTTAAAGACTCAATCCGATAAGATAACTTCAAAGGGAAAACTCAATCCATTACAAGAGAGTAGAGGGGGAAGAAACATCATAAGATCCAACTATAATAGCAAAGCTCGCGGTACATCAAGATCATACCATCTCAAGAACACGCGAGAGAGAGAGAGAGAGAGAGATCAAACACATAGCTACTGGTACATACCCTCAGCCCCGAGGGTGAACTACTCCCACCTCGTCATGGAGAGTGCCGGGATGATGAACATGGCCACCGGTGAGGGTTCCCCCCTCCGGCAGGGTGCCGGAACAGGGTCCCGATTGGTTTTTGGTAGCTACAGAGGCTTGCGGCGGCGGAACTCCCGATCTATTCTGCTCCTCGATGTTTTTAGGGTATATGGACATATATAGGCGAAAGAAGTCGGTCAGAGGAGCCACGAGGGGCCCACGAGGGTGGGGGCGCGCCCAGGGGGCAGGCGCGCCTCCCTGCCTCGTGGCCACCTTGAAGCTTCCCTGACGTCTACTCCAAGTCTCCTGGATTGCTTCCGTTCAAAAAATAACTCTCCCGAAGGTTTCATTCCGTTTGGACTCCGTTTGATATTCCTTTTCTTCGAAACACTGAAATAGGCAAGAAAACAACAATTTGGGCTGGGCCTCCGGTTAATAGGTTAGTCCCAAAAATAATATAAAAGTGTTTAGTAAAGCCCATAAGCATCCAAAACAGATAATATAATAGCATGAATACTTCGTAAATTATAGATACGTTGGAGATGTATCATGTTCTAGGTGGCATGAGTTGCGAAACTATTCCAAATTGTTTCAAATGAAGACCAAACTCATAACTCAAATATTCACCTCCACGATCAGATTATAGAAACTTTATTTTCTTGTTACGATGACTTTCCACTTCACTCTGAAATTCTTTGAACTTTTCAAATGTTTCAGACTTATGTTTCATTAAGTAGATATACCCATATCTGCTCAAATCATCTATGAAGGTCAGAAAATAATGATACCTGCCATGAGCCTCAACACTCATCGGACCGCATACATCAGTATGTATTATTTCCAATAAATCAGTTGCTCCCTCAATTGTTCCGAAGAACGGAGTCTTAGTCATCTTGCCCATGAGGCATGGTTCGCAAGTATCAAGTGATTCATAATCATATGATTCCAAAAGCCCATCAGCATGGAGTTTCTTCATGCGCTTTACACCAATATGACCTAAACGACAGTGCCACAAGTAAGTTGCAACAATATTATGAATATTATGAATATGTGTATCCCTACTATCGAGATTCAACAAAAATAGACCACTCATCAAGGGTGCATGACCATAAAAGATATTACTTGATGTGGACCAGATCATGACCAAGGCATCCAAGAGTGAGGTTAATGCTAGCACAAATGCTAAACCATTAAAGCATCCAAAGGAAGACAAGGGCAAAACCATTATCTTAGTTGGGAAGCTTCCGGTGCCTATTTTGGGAGAAATGACACATCAGATTTCCAGCTGCAACTTCCCACCTAAACCTAATTAATTCTGGAAGTCTCTAGCACTTTATAGAGGCCAGAAAAGATGGTCTTTGAAGTCAGCTTTCATTCAAAAAATGGTGCATCATTTGAGGTCTTGAGTCAAAAGTTGTGCAAGTTTCCATGCAAGCTGTCCAGTAATTTATTACAGCGCGAGGCTCAACAAGTTTGCTCCTGCTACAGCTTGGGGCTCACGAATTTACCCTTCATTTTGAGTTGTTTTCACACCTAACTAGTGGGTGCTTCTAGTATAAATACTCCCCAGCTGTTCCATGTGAGGGGCATGAGATTTCTGAGTTGATGTTTGTAGACAGCCGACGAGGTTGTGTTGTGCTGTGAGCACTAGTATCGTTGAGTGTTAGCTCGTGTGTGTGGATTGGAGGGCCTGTCCTCAATTCATATAGGATCCTTGTGGTTCCCTCTTGTGATTCTTCATAGGTTCACAAGCTTCATGGTTTGGGTTGCATCCTTGTAAACCAAGCTAGTTATCCGCTGCAATTTATCTGAGAGTGTTTCCTCTTGTTCTTGCCACTTGAGAGAAACAAAGTTTGTTGAAACAAGTTTCGAGTGAGTTTGTTGCTGCTCCTTGTGAGTTCTTTGGCACCGTGAAAGGTCGTTCCCGAGGCGTACCGTATCATCTTAGTATCAGAGCTTTAGGTTGTTCGCGGTGTTATTTTCTCTCTTGCTGATTTTGTTCTTGAGAAGCTTCCATGGGTTCGAGGAGATCCAGCAGTGTTGCTGGTGTGCATGGAGGTAGGCACCTTGTGGAGGAGGAGCTGCCACTTCCCGTGTACGATCCAAGCTTGCAGGCCGCATATGTGTTGGCATTGGAGGATACACGAGAGTATGTGTTGAACAAGGTGGAGAGGCGCATATCGGCCGTGGAGACCAACCTTGGCCGGAGAATCGACTCCCTCACCGGGGAACTCTGTCGAGATAGGCTTGCTGCACGGGGCCGACATTGACAAATCCCCGAACAGCAGGGCCAATGCCACCTTGAGGAGGGGCATGGAGAGCACAACCACGTCTACTCGGGTGATGCTCATAGCTACTATGCTGCACCACCTCGGCGTGCTCGCTACGACCAGCGAGGTGCTACTTGGGCGCCACCGTCGCCACCACGAGATGGGCTTGCTGCACGGGGTCGACATCGACAACTCCCGATACAGCAGGACCACCATGGTGAGCATTGGAGCGACCACTCCGATGATGCTCGAAACTACTACGAGCCTCGACCACGACGTGTTCATCATGATCATCGCGGAGAAGGCCAAGAAGGCTTTGCCATGGGAGGAAGAGGTCATGGGCGTGCTCATCGTGGCCATGAAGATGATGGGATTGGTAAATTCAAACTTACCATACCATCGTTCAATGGGAAAACCGAGCCCGATGATTATTTGGAGTGGGAGATGCGTGTGGATCAGATTTTTGACAACCACCGCTATACAGAGGAGAAGAATGTACGATATGCATCCATTGAGTTTATTGGATATGCTTTGATTTGGTGGAACCAATTGTGTCGTGCTGGAGGTCGTCCGGAGACATGGGTGCAAATGAAAAATCTGTTGCGGAGACGGTTTGTTCCTGAACATTTCACAAGAACCTTGTACAATCGACTCCAAGGGTTGTGCCAAGGTAATTCTAGTGTTAATGAGTACTATAAAGAGATGGAGATTTTGATGATTAGGACAGCGGTGAATGAGCCAGAGGAGGCCACAATGTCAAGATTCTTTCATGGACTGAATGAAGATGTGCAAGAAAGGATAGAGATGGTTACATATCAAGATTTGCAAGAACTTGTGCATCAAGCTATTCGTGTAGAGCAGTAGCTGAAGCGTCGCCAAAATCGCAGCCAAACCTATACATCAAGCACTTGGAGAGGTTCAGTTCAGCGAGAAGTAGACGGAAGTGTTGCTGCAGATTTTCGCTCACACAACAAGATGACTACAAAAGAAGCTAATGCATCAAAGGTTGAATCTTCCAATACTCCTGCCACTTGCATTAGTAATATTCAGTGCCATACATGCAAGGGTAGAGGTCACTTCAAGAAGATTGTCCTAATCTGAAGAAGGTTTTACTCACAAATGATGGATATGTCACCGATGACTCAAGTGACAAATCTGAATCTGAGAAGAAAGATGCAAATTATTGTACTTTTGAGACCGGAGCACCTCTGAGTTCAGATGGAGGAGATGGTGTTAATCTCATGGTTCGCAAAGTGGCTCATGATGATGCTCCTATTGTTGAGATGGGCCAGCGACAAAATGTGTTCCAATCCATTTGCAAGATCAAGGACAAAAACTGCAAGGTGGTCATCGATGGAGGCAGCTACAACAACATCATTAGTATTGATCTTGTGCATGCTCTTGGGATATCAACATGGAAGCAGCCCCAGCCATATTATGTGAAGTGGCTGAATGGTGTTGGTAAGCTGAATATTACGCATTGTGCTAAGGTGCAATTTTCAGTGGGAAGTTATGTGGACAAAGTGGTATGTGATGTGGTGCCAATGCAAGCTTGTCATCTTCTTTTGGGAAGACCGTGGCAGTTTGATCATGATGCTACTCACCATGGGTGGTCTAACAAGTATTCTTTCATGCATCAAGGAGTGAACCATGTCTTGGAACCTATGGTGGATCAAGTACTCAAGGTTGAGCAATTCCCACAACTGAAGAAGCCCAAAAAGAATACCTCAAAACCGAGGACAGTTTTGTTTGAAGGAAGGGAGGATGATGTGGACCAGATCATGACCAAGGCATACAAGAGTGAGGTTAATGCTAGCACAAATGCTGAACCATTAAAGCATCCAAAGGAAGACAAGGGCAAAACCATTATCTTAGTTGGGAAGCTTCCGGTGCCTATTATGGGAGAAATGACACATCACATTTCCAGCTGCAACTTCCCACCTAAACCTAATTAATTCTAGAAGTCTCTAGCACTTTATAGAGGCTGGAAAAGATGGTCTTTGAAATCAGCTTTCATTCAAAAAAACGGTGCATCATTTGAGGTCTTGAGTCAAAAGTTGTGCAAGTTTCCATGCAAACTGTCCAGGAATTTATTACAGCGCGAGGCTCAACAAGTTTGCTCCTGCTACAGCTTGGGGCTCACGAATTTACCCTTCATTTTGAGTTGTTTTCACACCTAACTAGTGGGTGCTTCTAGTATAAATACTCCCCAGCTGTTCCATGTGAGGGGGCATGAGATTTCTGAGTTGATGTTTGTAGACAGCCGACGAGGTTGTGTTGTGCTGTGAGCACTAGTATCGTTGAGTGTTAGCTCGTGTGTGTGGATTGGAGGGCCTGTCCTCAATTCATATAGGATCCTTGTGGTTCCCTCTTGTGATTCTTCATAGGTTCACAAGCTTCATGGTTTGGGTTGCATCCTTGTAAACCAAGCTAGTTATCCGCTGCAATTTATCTGAGAGTGTTTCCTCTTGTTCTTGCCACTTGAGAGAAACAAAGTTTGTTGAAACAAGTTTCGAGTGAGTTTGTTGCTTCTCCTTGTAAGTTCTTTGGCACCGTGAAAGGTTGTTTCCGAGGCATCCCGTATCATCTTGGTATCAGAGCTTTAGGTTGTTCGCCATGCTATTTTCTCTCTTGTTGATTTTGTTCTTTAGAAGCTTCCATGGGTTCGAGGAGATCCAGTAGTGTTGATGGTGTGCATGGAGGTAGGCACCTCGTGGAGGAGGAGCTGCCACTTCCCGTGTACGATCCAAGCTTGCAGCCCGCCTATGTGTTGGCATTGGAGGATACACGAGAGTATGTGTTGAACAAGGTGGAGAGGCGCATATCGGCCGTGGAGACCAACCTTGGCCGGAGAATCGACTCCCTCACCGGGGAACTCCGTCGAGATAGGCTTGCTGCACGGGGTCGATATCGACAAATCCCCGAACAGCAGGGCCAACGCCACCTTGAGGAGGGGCATGGAGAGCACAACCACGTCTACTCGGGTGATGCTCATAGCTACTACACTACACCACCTCGGCGTGCTCGCTACGACCAGCGAGGTGCTACTTGGGCGCCACCGTCGCCACCACGAGATGGGCTTGCTGCACGGGGTCGACATCGACAACTCCCCATAGGTCATCTCATGGAGAATGTGGTTGGAAGCCTAAAAAAGGGGGTAAGCACTCGTAGACAATTAGCAAACTATTGTGAACATCATGCTTTTGTTTCTTGTGTCGAACCCCAAAAGGTTTATGAAGCGCTCGAGGACCCGGATTGGCTCAATGCCATGCATGAAGAACTCAACAACTTCGAACATAACCAAGTGTGGAAATTAGTGCCAAGGCCAACCGGGAACCATAATGTCATTGGAACCAAGTGGATATTCAAGAACAAGCAAGATGCTCATGGGATCATTGTTCGCAACAAGGCTCGTTTGGTGGCACAAGGCTACTCCCAAGTCGAGGGTATCGACTACGGTGACACCTTTGCCCCCGTCGCTCGCCTTGAATCTATTCGTTTGTTGATTGCTTATGCTTCTCATCATAATTTCACGTTGCAACAAATGGATGTGAAGAGTGCTTTTCTTAATGGTCCCATAAATGAGTTGGTGTATGTCAAACAACCCCCCGGGTTCGAAGATCCCTATTTCCCCGATCATGTGTATCAACTCCACAAGGCGCTCTATGGCCTTAAACAAGCCCCACGTGCGTGGTATGAGCATCTTACGGAGTTGTTACAAGATCGTGGATTCGAAATCGGGAAAATCGACCCCACTCTTTTTACTAAGAAGGTCAAAGGGGAGTTGTTTATGTGCCAACTATATGTTGATGATATTATTTTTGGTTCCTCTAACAAAGCCTTCAATGAAGAATTTGCCGCTCTCATGACCTCAAAGTTCAAGATGTCTATGATGGGAGAGTTGAAGTTCTTTCTCGGATTCGAAATCAAACAAAGAAGAGAAGGAACCTTCATCAACCAAGCCAAATACACTCAAGACATGCTAAAGAGATTCAAGCTAAGTGATGTCAAGCCGGCTTCCACTCCAATGCCCACCAAGTGCCAACTTGACATTGATCCCAATGGTAAAGCGATGGATCAAAAGGTATATCGCTCCATGATTGGATCCTTGCTTTACCTTTGTGCATCTAGACCGGATATCATGTTGAGTGTGGGAATTTGTGCACGGTTTCAAGCCGCACCTAAGGAAAGCCACTTTGTGGCGGTCAAGCGAATCTTTCGATATTTGGCTCATACCCCAAACTTTGGCTTATGGTACCCAAGAGGAGCAAACTTCAAGCTTGTAGGTTATTCGGACTCCGATTGGGCGGGAGACAAAGTGGATAGGAAGTCCACTTCCGGAGGGTGCCAATTTCTTGGTTGCTCTTTGGTAAGTTGGTCTTCTAAAAAGCAAAGTTGTGTGTGTCTCTCGTCCACCGAAGCAGAGTATGTGGCGGCCGGGAGTTGTTGTGCACAACTCTTATGGATGAGGCAAACTTTAAAGGATTACGGTGTCATTTGTGACAAAGTGCCTCTTTGGTGTGACAATGAAAGTGCCATCAAGATTTCTCTCAACCCGGTGTAACACTTCAAGACGAAGCATATTGAGATTCGGTATCACTTCATCCGGGATCATATTAGGCGAGGGGAGATCGAGCTCAACTATGTCAACACTCATGATAACCTTGCAGATATTTTCACGAAGCCATTGGATGAAGCAAGATTTCGCGAGTTAAGGCATGAGCTAAATATCATTGATTCGAGCAATGTGGTTTGAACCTTTGCACACCCCTCGCATTCATCATGCATTCTTGTCTAGGTGTAGGCATGGACTTAGGGGGAGTGTTGTTCTCTCAATGAATTCTTCCTCCTCCCATAATGCATAAACTAATCTCACTCTTTCACATTAGCCATTTTTGATGGTACTTGTGCTTCAAAGACGAGTTTTGGTCATGGGCCCAAGGATAATTCTTCGCGGTGCCATACCAATTGACTCAAACATAGTTGGCCTCGGCTACCGCCCTCTCGTGTAGAGGTGTGTGGTTCTTGTTCTCTTGCTGGTGCTCTTGTTGCTTTGTGTTGGTTTTCTCTTCTTGTCGTCGTTTCCCTTCTTTTCTTTTTGTGCCATAGGTGTTGAGTCTAGTTTTGAGTTGCGCTGGGCGGTACTACCGCTATGAAGGCGTGGTACTACCGCTGGAGCGGTACTGCCGCTATACGGGAGCGGTACTACCGCTTATGTGGCTAAGCGGTACTACCGCCCATCACCACGGTACTACCACTGAGGGGCGGGGCCAGGGGGTTAAGTCGTGGGCAGGGTGGTTTCATCCCCCCATACCCATTTGCTTCGTCCCCTCGTTCCTCTTCCTCTCTCTCCAGCGCCATCTCGCCGCGGGAGGGCTCCGGCGGCCCTCCGTCTCCGGACCGTTCCTCTCCATTTCCTTCGGTGGAGTCGATCCCCACCTCGTCCTCTTGCCATGGATGCCGGTATTGCCCCCGTTCCTCTTCTCTTGTCTAGTTTTCAGATCTTGCATTTTAGGGGCAATAGTGGTTGCATCTCTAGATTTTTGGCCAAATCTAGGCTTGAGTAGGTTGGAGAAGGCAACTAGACTCTTTGGATTGATGTTTGGTAGGTTTATTTTTGAATTTGTCATCCCCGGTAGTGCCGGATCTGACCACGGCAGTAGGGATCCTCCGTGCCCCGTCTCAGGCGGTACTACCGCCCATCTGGCGCGGTACTACCGCTGGAGCGGTACTGCCGCTGTGGAGGCACGGTACTACCGCTGGTGCGGTACTGCCGCTGTGCAGGCATGGTACTACCGCCGGATGCCCAGTTCCATCGTTTCCTACCACATGTTGATCCATATTTGTTGTGTTTATTTGGTTTTGATCGCTCCTTCTGGTTGTTTCGGGTGTCCGTGTGTTTGGTTCCAGGTGATGAACATCCTGAGCAGCAAGTCCGCCGTGTCAACCCCGGGCGTTCAACATCAAAGCGGTACCGCACATCTGAGTCAGCTGGTGGTTCCTCCAGTGCTCCACCGCCGCCAGTGGGTGCTTCCTCAAGTGCTAATCCTCCACATCAGAAGAAACTTGCCAACAGGCCGAAGCCAAGGGCCAAGACTGTGACTGAGATGTCTGCGAAGGAGTTCTGGGCAAAGCGTCGCCGCAACCCCTATGAGGAAGACCAAGAACCCAGTTTGGTCAACCGCCCGTTCTAGAACCGCTTTCAGTTTGCCATCTACTTTGATGTGATCAAGGCCAAGAAGAATCTCTTTGTTAATGTTCGCTCCATCGACACGGATGCCATGGAGAAGGATCCCGAATACTTTGGTGAAGCTCTTCAGATGTGTACTTAGCTCAACATTCTCAGAATCATGCAGTTCAACAAGGACTTTGATGCGGATTTAGTGGCTCAGTTCTTTGCTACTGTCCATCTTGGAACTGATGCAGAAAGGACTCTGACCTGGATGACAAATGGCAAGTTACTGTCTGTCAAGTGGAAGGCTTTCATGGAGTTACTTCATGTGGAAGATCGCGGGCTTGAGACTCCTGTTGGCTTTCGCCCTCACCACAACGTCAACTCCACTCACAAGCAAGCCCTCTGGCCCCACTGCACTGTGAAGGTTCACCCTGTGACTAAGAAGGAGACCTATGAGTTGTCTGCCTACCTGGACATCCTTCATCGTGTCTTTCGAGAGACCCTCTTTCCTCGCATCGGGAATCTGGATATGGTTCACTCCTATCTCGTGGATATGCTTCTCTTCTGCCAGCGTGAGAAGGAAGCAAACACTGGCGAGTCCCTGGACATCTCTCATGTTATGTGGTCTGAACTTCTCACTGCCGTTTCTGAGCGCAAGTGCCCGATCTATGGTCCATTCATCATGTTGCTCATTGAGAAGGCCTGGAGACGTTCCTTTCCCGCGGAGCAGCTGGAAACTGGAGAGTTGGTTTCTCATGAGATCAAGCGTCTGAGGAAGAAGGATAATTGGGGCACCGCCATTCCTACATCTGGGGTTCCATCTTCTGCTGCTGCCATGGAGACCGAGGGCGAGGATGAGGCCGATGATGACGATGAGGATTATGTGCCTTCTGGGACAGAGCCTTCTGCGGCAGAGCCCTCGTGGGCAAAGAAGCTCAAACACAAGATGAAGAAGCTGTTCTGCATGGAGTCTCACGGTCAGTACATGACTCATGTGGCTGAGAAGAAGGCAAGGGGACGTCACAAGGAGCTTATGCGTCAGTTGGGTGCGACAGTCACCAGCGGCTCTGAGGGTCAGATCACTGAGGAGGAGGAGTGGATCCAGCAGCACTGTCCGTGGACCAATTCAGATGCCGAGCAGTTTCCAGCCGAGGATGGTGGTGCAGATGATCACGCAGAGTCCTGATGTTCGAGATCCTCAGCATGCTCTCACCTGGAGCCGTAGGTTAGCTCTTTGCCCCTTTTGATGTCTCGATGCCAAAGGGGGAGAGAGTTTAGGGATTTGCATCGTTGTGTTGCGAGTGTGTATTTGTCTTTGTGCTTTCGTTGTGTTTGCTACCTTGTGCTTTGTTTGGTTTTGTGTTCTGTGAGACCTAAGTTCTAGTCATATGGTGTGAGACATATGCTACCTTATCCTTATCATATCTTTATCTATGTTTCTAGTCTTTTGGTATCTCATGAGTTGCATGCTTATTATGTTATATATCCTGCTCACTTGAATAACGCTTAGGTTGTTGGTCTCTAAAATACAGGGGGAGTGTTGATCCTAGTATGTGTGTCGTGCAGTCCAAAGCACTTATCTTGATGGCACACATCTAGGGGGAGCCCGTCTATATTTTAGAGATTTGGGGGTTTGCTTATGTCCTTTGTCTGTTCTCGTTTGTGCAAATCCCGTATTGTCATCAATCCACCAAAAAGGGGGAGATTGTAAGGGCATTTGTATCCCTTAGATGTTTTGGTGATTGATGACAATGCTTTTGCGGACTAATCGTGTGCATTGAGTGTTTTCAGATATTCATCCTTTTGGCACGAGACGATTCCCTCCCCTCGGAGCTTGAAGCGAAGACGGTGTAGTCCTTTCGAATTAGTTTGGTGGACTAGTTTCATAGGGATCACCGTACTATCAAGAGGGGGTCCGCTTTGGAAAGGCTAGGGCGGAATCATCACGTACACTTCCTTTGCCCCCCTTTGAGTCTTTCCGCTTCAATGATGGGCTCGTTCCCCTTCTCAGTGTGCCCTCCCTGGTCCCAACGGTAGTACCGCGGGCCGGAGCAGTAGTACCGCTTGGGTGCTACAAGCGGTAGTACCGCTCTAGAGCGGTAGTACCGCTCCAGAGCAGTAGTAGCGCTGGTAGCCCCCAGCCATAGTACCGCTGCGGTCTCGTGCTAGTACCGCCTCGATTCGAGGGGTCTTTTTCGTGTCGGGTTTTACGGTACTAGCCGCGGCAGTTGGGGCCGTAGTACCGCTCGTATGCGGTAGTACCGCCCTGACCACCGCGGTAGTACCGCTCTGGGCCCAGCGGCAGTACCGCGAGGGGGAGCGGTAGTACCGCTGGCCAAGCGGTAGTACCGCTCTCTGCGGGGCTGATGTGGGGGGTAACGGTTGGATTGTTCCCCCCACTATATAAGGAGGTCTTCTTCCCCAAAGTTGACTCACCTCTTCCCCCAAAAGCTCCATTGTTGCTCCAAGCTCCATTTTCGCCTGATCTCTCTCCCTAGCCAATCAAACTTGTTGATTTGCTCGGGATTGGTTGAGAAGGCCCCGATCTACACTTCCACCAAGAGAAATTTGATTCCCCCCATTAATCCCTAGCGGATCTTGTTACTCTTGGGTGTTTGAGCACCCTAGACGGTTGAGGTCACCGCGGAGCCATAGTCCATTGTGGTGAAGCTTCGTGGTGTCGTTGGGAGCCTCCAATTAAATTGTGGAGATTGCCCCAACCTTGTTGTAAAGGTTCGGTCGCCGCCTTCAAGGGCACCAATAGTGGAATCACGGCATCTCGCATTGTGTGAGGGCGTGAGGAGAATACGGTGGCCCTAGTGGCTTCTTGGGGAGCATTGTGCCTCCACACCGCTCTAACGGAGACGTACTTCCCCTCAAAAGGAAGGAATTTCGGTAACACATCCTCGTCCCCACCGGCTCCACTCTTGGTTATCTCTTACCTTTACTTGTGCGCGCTTATATTGTGTTGTATCCCTTCCTTGCGTGTGTGCTAGTTGTTGTTGCATCATATAGGTTGCCCACCTAGTTGCATATCCAGACAACCTACTTTGATGCAAAGTTTAAATTGGTAAAGAAAAGCTAAAAATTGTTAGTTGCCTATTCACCCCCCCCCTCTAGTCAACTATATCGATTCTTTCATCAAGCCATAAGAATAATGGGTGTTGGTCAAATCCTACCCATTGAGGAACCCCTTGTGGCCGAAGGAGAAGGACAATGCTCCACTCAAGTGGAGCCATCACCAACCCAAGACCCACACGCTTCCAAAGAACAAAGTGAAGGCCCTCAACCTCTTGAACAAGATCAAGGGCAAGATCAACCTCAAGATGGTGGTGAACCACCAAATGATGCCCAAGGTCAAGTTCTCCCCTTCGAGCAAGTTCAAGATCACGACCAAGCTCAAGATCAAGAACAAGCTCAAGACAACGCTCAAGATGATCAAGTTACCCCTCCTCATTTCACATCCGAGGAGGAATTAGAGCGTCGTGCCGCGAAGATTGCTTCCAAGCTCACCACCAAAGGCCATCTCATGAAGAATGTGGTTGGAAGCCTAAGAAAGGGGGTAAGCACTCGTAGACAATTAGCAAACTATTGTGAACATCATGCGTTTGTTTCATGTGTCGAACCCCAAAAGATTTATGAGGCGCTTGAGGACCCGGATTGGCTCAATGCCATGCATGAAAAACTCAACAACTTTGAGCATAACCAAGTGTGGAAATTAGTGCCAAGGCCAACCGGAAATCATAATATCATTGGAACCAAGTGGATTTTCAAGAACAAGCAAGATGCTCATGAGATCATTGTTCGCAACAAGGCTCGTTTGGTTAGCATCCATGGAACACTTAAATTTTGAAAAACTTCATGAGCTACCTCCGTGCATGCAACAAAGTCAAATTAGGATTAAAAGGTTCTCCGGAACATTGGAGGTTTGAAGGAACAAAGTGTTGGAAATATGCCCTAGAGGCAATAATAAATGGTTATTATTATATTTCTTTGTTCATGATAATAGTCTATTATTCATGCTATAATTGTATTGTCCGGAAATCGTAATACATGTGTGAATACATAGACCACAACGTGTCCCTAGTAAGCCTCTAGTTGACTAGCTCGTTGATCAACAGATAGTCATGGTTTCCTGACTATGGACATTGGATGTCGTTGATAACGGGATCACATCATTAGGAGAATGATGTGATGGACAAGACCCAATCCTAAGCATAGCATAAAAGATCGTGTAGTTTCGTTTGCTAGAGCTTTTCCAATGTCAAGTATCTTTTCCTTAGACCATGAGATCATGCAACTCCCGGATACCATAGGAGTGCTTTGGGTGTGCCAAACGTCACAACGTAACTGGGTGACTATAAAGGTGCACTACGGGTATCTCCGAAAGTGTCTGTTGGGTTGGCACGGATCGAGACTGGGATTTGTCACTCCGTGTGACGGAGAGGTATCTCTGGGCCCACTCGGTAATGCATCATCATAATGAGCTCAATGTGACTAAGGCGTTAGTCACGAGATCATGCATTGCGGTATGAGTAAAGAGACTTGCCGGTAACGAGATTGAACAAGGTATTGGGATACCGACAATCGAATCTCGGGCAAGTAACGTACCGATTGACAAAGGGAATTGCATACGGATTGATTGAATCCTCGACACCGTGGTTCATCCGATGAGATCATCGTGGAGCATGTGGGAGCCAACATGGATATCTAGATCCCGCTGTTGGTTATTGACCGGAGAGGCATCTCGGTCATGTCTGCATGTCTCCCGAACCCGTAGGGTCTACACACTTAAGGTCCGGTGACGCTAGGGTTGTAGAGATATATGTATGCGGAAACCCGAAAGTTGTTCGGAGTCCCGGATGAGATCCCGGACGTCACGAGAGGTTCCGGAATGGTCCGGAGGTGAAGAATTATATATAGGAAGTCAAGTTTCGGCCACCGGGAAAGTTTTGGGGGTTACCGGTATTGTACCGGGACCACCGGAAGGGTCCCGGGGGTCCACCGGGTGGGGCCACCTATCCCGGAGGGCCCCGTGGGCTGAAAGTGGAAGGGAACCAGCCCTTAGTGGGCTGGGGCACCCCCCTTGGGCCTCCCCCCATAAGCCTAGGGTTGGGAACCCTAGGGGGGAGCTTCCCCCTTGCCTTCGGGGGCAAGGCAACCCCTTCCCCCCTTGGCCGCCGCCCCCCCCCCCTTGGAGATCCCATCTCCCAGGGCCGGCGCACCCCCCAGGGGCCTATATAAAGGGGGGGAGGGAGGGCAGCAACCTACACCCTTGGGCGCCTCCCTCCTCCCCTACAACACCTCTCTCTCTCTCTCGCAGAAGCTCGGCGAAGCCCTGCCGGAGACCCGCTACATCCACCACCACGCCGTCGTGCTGCTGGATCTCCATCAACCTCTCCTCCCCCCTTGCTGGATCAAGAAGGAGGAGACGTCGCTGCACCGTAAGTGTGTTGAACGCGGAGGTGTCGTCCGTTCGGCACTCGGTCATCGGTGAATTGGATCACGGCGAGTACGACTCCGTCATCCACGTTCATTGGAACGCTTCCGCTCGCGATCTACAAGGGTATGTAGATGCACTCCTTTCCCCTCGTTGCTAGTAGACTCCATAGATGCATCTTGGTGAGCGTAGGAAAATTTTAAATTATGCTACGATTCCCAACAGTGGCATCATGAGCCAGGTCTATGCGTAGTTACCATGCACGAGTAGAACACAAAGTAGTTGTGGGCGTTGAGTTTGCCAATTCTTCTTGCCGCTACTAGTCTTTTCTTGTTTCGGCGGCATTGTAGGATGAAGCGGCCTGGACCGACCTTACACGTACACTTACGTGAGACAGGTTCCACCAACTGACATGCACTAGTTGCATAAGGTGGCTAGCGGGTGTCTGTCTCTCCTACTTTAGTCGGAACGGATTCGATGAAAAGGGTCCTTATGAAGGGTAAATAGAAATTGGCAAATCACGTTGTGGTCATACATAGGTAAGAAACGTTCTTGCTAGAAACCTACAAACCACGTAAAAACTTGCAACAACAATTAGAGGACGTCTAACTTGTTTTTGCAGCAAGTGCTATGTGATGTGATATGGCCAGAAGATGTGATGAATGATATATGTGATGTATGAGATTGATCATATTCTTGTAATAGGAATCACGACTTGCATGTCGATGAGTATGACAACCGGCAGGAGCCATAGGAGTTGTCTTTATTATTTTGTATGACCTGCGTGTCATTGAATAACGCCATGTAAATTACTTTACTTTGTTGCTAAACGCGTTAGCCATAGAAGTAAAAGTAATCGTTGGCGTGACGACTTCATGAAGACACAATGATGGAGATCATGATGATGGAGATCATGGTGTCATGCCGGTGACGAAGATGATCATGGTGCCCCGAAGATGGAGATCAAAGGAGCATGATGATATTGGCCATATCATGTCACTATTTGATTGCATGTGATGTTTATCATGTTTTTGCATCTTATTTGCTTAGAACGACGGTAGCAAGTAGGATGATCCCTTATAATAATTTCAAGAAAGTGTTCACCCTAACTGTGCACCGTTGCGAAGGTTTGTTGTTTCGAAGCACCACGTGATGATCGGGTGTGATAGATTCTAACGTTCGAATACAACGGGTGTTGACGAGCCTAGCATGTACAGACATGGCCTCGGAACACACGCAATACACTTAGGTTGACTTGACGAGCCTAGCATGTACAGACATGGCCTCGGAACACGGAGGACCGAAAGGTCGAGCATGAGTCGTATAGAAGATACGATCAACATGGAGATGTTCACCGATCTTGACTAGTCCGTCTCACGTGATGATCGGACACGGCCTAGTTAAGCTCGGATCATGTTTCACTCAGATGACGAGAGGGGTGTCTATCTGAGTGGGAGTTCATTAAATAATTTGATTAGATGAACTTAATTATCATGAACTTAGTCTAAAATCTTTACACTATGTCTTGTAGATCAAATGGCCAACGTTGTCCTCAATTTCAACGCGTTCCTAGAGAAAACCAAGCTGAAAGATGATGGCAGCAACTATACGGACTGGGTCCGGAACCTGAGGCTCATCCTCATAGTAGCCAAGAAAGATTATGTCTTAGAAGCACCGCTAGGTGATGCACCAATCCCACAGAACCAAGACGTTATGAACGCTTGGCAATCACGTGCTGATGATTACTCCCTCGTTCAGTGCGGCATGCTTTACAACCTAGAACCGGGTCTCCAAAAGCGTTTTGAGAAACATGGAGCATATGAGATGTTCGAGGAGCTGAAACTGGTTTTTCAAGCTCATGCCCGGGTCGAGAGATATGATGTCTCCGACAAGTTCTTCAGCTGTAAAATGGAGGAGAACAATTCTGTTAGTGAGCACATACTCAGAATGTCTGGGTTGCACAACCGCTTGTCTCAGCTGGGAGTTAATCTCCCGGATGACGCGGTCATTGACAGAATCCTCCAGTCGCTTCCGCCAAGCTACAAGAGCTTTGTGATGAACTACAATATGCAGGGGATGGAAAAGACCATTCCCGAGGTATATTCAATGCTGAAATCAGCGGAAGGGGAGATCAGAAAAGAACATCAAGTGTTGATGGTGAATAAAACCACCAAGTTCAAGAAGGGCAAGGGTAAGAAGAACTTCAAGAAGGACGGCAAGGGAGTTGCCGCGCCCGGTAAACCAGTTACTGGGAAGAAGTCAAAGAATGGACCCAAGCCCGGGACTGAGTGCTTTTATTGCAAGGGAAGTGGTCACTGGAAGCGGAACTGCCCCAAATATTTAGCGGACAAGAAGAAGGCCGGCAACACCCAAGGTATATGTGATATACAAGTAATTGATGTGTACCTTACCAGTACTCGTAGTAGCTCCTGGGTATTTGATACCGGTGCGGTTGCTCATATTTGTAACTCAAAGCAGGAACTACGGAATAAACGGAGACTGGCAAAGGACGAGGTGACGATGCGCGTCGGGAATGGTTCCAAGGTCAATGTGATCGCCGTCGGCACGCTACCTCTGCATCTACCCATGGGATTAGTTTTAAACCTCAATAATTGTTATTTAGTGCCGGCTTTGAGCATGAACATTGTATCTAGATCTCGTTTAATTCGAGATGGCTACTCATTTAAATCCGAGAATAATGGTTGTTCTATTTATTTGAGAGATATGTTTTATGGTCATGCCACGCTGGTCAATGGTTTATTTTTGATGAATCTCGAACGTGATGTTACACATGTTCATAGTGTGAATACCAAAAGATGTAAAGTTGATAACGATAGTCCCACATACTTGTGGCACTGCCGCCTTGGTCACATTGGTGTCAAGCGCATGAAGAAGCTCCATGCAGATGGACTTTTGGAGTCTCTTGATTACGAATCATTTGACACGTGCGAACCATGCCTCATGGGTAAGATGACCAAGACTCCGTTCTCCGGAACAATGGAGCGAGCAACCAACTTATTGGAAATCATACATACCGATGTGTGTGGTCCAATGAGTGTTGAGGCTCGCGGAGGATATCGTTATGTTCTCACTCTCACTGATGATTTAAGTAGATATGGGTATATCTACCTAATGAAACACAAGTCTGAAACCTTTGAAAAGTTCAAGGAATTTCAGAGTGAAGTTGAGAATCAACGTGACAGGAAAATAAAATTCTTATGATCAGATCGTGGTGGAGAATATTTAAGTCACGAGTTTGGTGCACACTTAAGGAAATGTGGAATAGTTTCACAACTCACGCCGCCTGGAACACCTCAGAGAAATGGTGTGTCCGAATGTCGTAATCGCACTCTATTGGATATGGTACGATCTATGATGTCTCTTACCGATTTACCGCTCTCATTTTGGGGTTATGCTTTAGAGACTGCCGCATTCACTTTAAATAGGGCTCCGTCGAAATCCGTTGAGACGACACCGTATGAATTATGGTTTGGGAAGAAACCTAAGCTGTCTTTTCTAAAAGTTTGGGGATGCGATGCTTATGTCAAGAAACTTCAACCTGAAAAGCTCGAACCCAAGTCGGAGAAATGCGTCTTCATAGGATACCCTAAAGAAACTATTGGGTATACCTTCTACCTCAGATCCGAAGGCAAGATCTTCGTTGCCAAGAACGGGTCCTTTCTGGAGAAGGAGTTTCTCTCGAAAGAATTGAGTGGGAGGAAAGTGGAACTTGATGAGGTGATAGTCACCCCTTCCGAATCGGAGAGTAGCGCAGCGCGGGAAAATGTTCCTGTGGTGCCTACACCGACTGGGGAGGAAGTTAATTATGATGATCATGAAGCTTCAGATCAAGTTACTGAACTTCGTAGGTCCACAAGGACACGTTCCGCACCAGAGTGGTACGGCAACCCTGTCCTGGAAATCATGTTGTTAGACAACGGTGAACCTTCGAATTATGAAGAAGTGATGGCGGGCCCGGATTCCGACAAATGGCTAGAAGCCATGAAATCCGAGATAGAATCCATGTATGAAAACAAAGTATGGACTTTGACTGACTTGGCCGTTGATCGGCGAGCCATAGAAAACAAATGGATCTTTAAGAAGAAGACGGACGCGGATGGTAATGTGACCATCTACAAAGCTCGACTTGTCGCTAAGGGTTATCGACAAGTTCAAGGGATTGACTACGATGAGACTTTCTCACCCGTAGCGAAGCTTAAATCCGTCCGAATCATGTTAGCAATTGCCGCATACTATGATTATGAGATATGGCAGATGGACGTCAAAACGGCATTCCTTAATGGCTTCCTTAAGGAAGAGTTGTATATGATGCAGCCGGAAGGTTTTGTCGATCCTAAGAATGCTAACAAAGTATGCAAGCTCCAGCGCTCAATCTATGGGCTGGTGCAAGCATCTCGGAGTTGGAACATTCGCTTTGATGAGATGATCAAAGCGTTTGGGTTTACACAGACTTATGGAGAAGCCTGTGTTTACAAGAAAGTGAGTGGGAGCTCCATAGCATTTCTCATATTATATGTGGATGACATACTATTGATGGGAAATGATATAGAATTCTTGGAAAGTATAAAGGCCTATTTGAATAAGTGTTTTTCAATGAAGGACCTTGGAGAAGCTGCTTATATATTAGGCATCAAGATCTATAGAGATAGATCAAGACGCCTCATTGGTCTTTCACAGAGTACATACCTTGACAAGATATTGAAGAAGTTCAGTATGGATCAGTCCAAGAAGGGGTTCTTGCCTGTATTGCAAGGTGTGCAATTGAGCACGGCTCAATGCCCGACCACGGCAGAAGATATAGAAGAGATGAGTGTCATCCCCTATGCCTCGGCCATAGGGTCTATTATGTATGCCATGCTGTGTACCAGACCTGATGTAAACCTTGCCGTAAGTTTGGTAGGAAGGTACCAAAGAAATCCCGGCAAGGAACACTAGACAGCGGTCAAGAATATCCTGAAGTACCTGAAGAGGACTAAGGATATGTTTCTCGTTTATGGAGGTGACGAAGAGCTCGTCGTAACGGGTTACGTCGACGCTAGCTTCGACACAGATCTGGATGACTCGAAGTCACAGACCGGATACGTGTATATTTTGAATGGAGGAGCAGTAAGCTGGTGCAGTTGCAAGCAAAGCGTCGTGGCGGGATCTACATGTGAAGCGGAGTACATGGCAGCCTCGGAGGCAGCACAGGAAGCAGTCTGGATGAAGGAGTTCATTACCGACCTAGGGGTGATTCCCAATGCGTCGGGCCCAATGACTCTCTTCTGTGACAACACTGGAGCTATTGCCCTTGCGAAGGAGCCCAGGTTTCACAGGAAAACCAGGCATATCAAGCGTCGCTTCAACTCCATTCGTGAAAGTGTTCAAAATGGAGACATAGATATTTGTAAAGTACATACGGACCTGAATGTAGCAGATCCGTTGACTAAACCTCTCCCTAGGGCAAAACATGATCAACACCAGGACGCAATGGGTGTTCGATTCATCACAATGTAACTAGATTATTGACTCTAGTGCAAGTGGGAGACTGTTGGAAATATGCCCTAGAGGCAATAATAAATGGTTATTATTATATTTCTTTGTTCATGATAATAGTCTATTATTCATGCTATAATTGTATTGTCCGGAAATCGCAATACATGTGTGAATACATATACCACAACGTGTCCCTAGTAAGCCTCTAGTTGACTAGCTCGTTGATCAACAGATAGTCATGGTTTCCTGACTATGGACATTGGATGTCGTTGATAACGGGATCACATCATTAGGAGAATGATGTGATGGACAAGACCCAATCCTAAGCATAGCATAAAAGATCGTGTAGTTTCGTTTGCTAGAGCTTTTCCAATGTCAAGTATCTTTTCCTTAGACCATGAGATCGTGCAACTCCCGGATACCGTAGGAGTGCTTTGGGTGTGCCAAACGTCACAACGTAACTGGGTGACTATAAAGGTGCACTACGGGTATCTCCGAAAGTGTCTGTTGGGTTGGCACGGATCGAGACTGGGATTTGTCACTCCGTGTGACGGAGAGGTATCTCTGGGCCCACTCGGTAATGCATCATCATAATGAGCTCAATGTGACTAAGGCGTTAGTCACGGGATCATGCATTGCGGTACGAGTAAAGAGACTTGCCGGTAACGAGATTGAACAAGGTATTGGGATACCGACGATCGAATCTCGGGCAAGTAACATACCGATTGACAAAGGGAATTGCATACGGATTGATTGAATCCTCGACACCGTGGTTCATCCGATGAGATCATCATGGAGCATGTGGGAGCCAACATGGGTATCCAGATCCCGCTGTTGGTTATTGACCGGAGAGGCGTCTCGGTCATGTCTGCATGTCTCCCGAACCCGTAGGGTCTACACACTTAAGGTCCGGTGACGCTAGGGTTGTAGAAATATATGTATGCGGAAACCCGAAAGTTGTTCGGAGTCCTGGATGAGATCCCGGACGTCACGAGAGGTTCCGGAATGGTCCGGAGGTGAAGAATTATATATAGGAAGTCAAGTTTCGGCCACCGGGAAAGTTTCGGGGGTTACCGGTATTGTACCGGGACCACCGGAAGGGTCCCGGGGGTCCACCGGGTGGGGCCACCTATCCCGGAGGGCCCCGTGGGCTGAAAGTGGAAGGGAACCAGCCCTTAGTGGGCTGGGGCGCCCCCCTTGGGCCTCCCCCCATGCGCCTAGGGTTGGGAACCCTAGTGGGGGAGCTTCCCCCTTGCCTTGGGGGGCAAGGCAACCCCTTCCCCCCTTGGCCGCCGCCCCCCCCTTGGTGATCTCATCTCCCAGGGCCGGCGCACCCCCCAGGGGCCTATATAAAGGGGGGGAGGGAGGGCATCAACCTACAGCCTTGGGCGCCTCCCTCCTCCCCTGCAACACCTCTCTCTCTCTCGCAGAAGCTCGGCGAAGCCCTGCCGGAGACCCGCTACATCCACCACCACGCCGTCGTGCTGCTGGATCTCCATCAACCTCTCCTCCCCCCTTGCTGGATCAAGAAGGAGGAGACGTCGCTGCACCGTACATGTGTTGAACGCGGAGGTGCCGTCCGTTCGGCACTCGGTCATCGGTGAATTGGATCACGGCGAGTACGACTCCGTCATCCACGTTCATTGGAACGCTTCCGCTCGCGATCTACAAGGGTATGTAGATGCACTCCTTTCCCCTCGTTGCTAGTAGACTCCATAGATGCATCTTGGTGAGCGTAGGAAAATTTTAAATTATGCTACGATTCCCAACACAAAGGCAGACCCACCGGATCCACGTCGACAAGGGCCGTCGTGCTTGGGCTGGGCCAGAGAAGCCCCGTCCAAGCCTAGCAACCATACCTGGCCAAACGGGCCGGTTCTGGCGGGCCGGCACGATAGCCCGTGTGCCTGGCCCGTCACGGGCCGGCACGGCACGAGGCTATGTGGTCCGTGCCTGGCACGCGGCCCTGCTTGGGCCGTGCCTGGGCTGCTATGCCTGGCACGCGTGCCAGCCCGGCACGGCACGCCCAGTAACAGGCCGGCACGGGCACGACCCAGCCCGGCACGGCACGGGAGCACGATGCACATGGCACGGCACGGGAGTACGTGAGCGAGGGAGGGATCCGTTGGACGCTTCGATCGAGGGAGCGGGGGGGTTGGGGGGAGCGGGGCAGCGGGGGTTGAAAAAATCGGGCCACCTCGGGCCAGCACGTTTAGCCAGGGGGCCGTGCTTGGGCCTCGAAGGCCAGCACGCGTGCCGGCCCGGCACGGCACGACTAGTTCGCGTGCCTCAGCGGGCCGTGCCGTGCCTGGCCCGTTTATCTCATCCTTGGCATCCAAAGAGCATATTCCTAACCTACTCCCGTACTCGGACCACGCACCAACCATTCCGTGTTCTTGAAAAAAAAAGAAACACACCAACCATTCCCTCCTCTATCGCACGCAACCCCAGATGCGATCTCCCTTGCGGCTCTCCCCCGTCCCCGCCGTCGCCGTCGCCGGTGCCCGGCCGGCTCCTTCCTTCCTCGCCGCCGCACCCAGCCACTCCTCCCACTCCCCGCCCCCTCGCCGCCGCTTTCTTCTGCGTTGGAGACTTTGCAGCCCCATGCCCGAGTCCAAGATGCAAACTTTATCCCCTCCTCCGGCACGGCGCCGGCGACCCGGCGGCTCCGGCCTTCCTCCCCGCCGCACGCGTAGCCCCTCTCCTCTTCCTTGCCTCCCCGCCCCCGCTTCCGCCGATGGCCCCTTAGCATCACCGCGGATCCAGCTTCCCCCCCCTCCCCCGGGCCGGCGCCGACGCTGGCGACGGCGGCTCCGGCCGTACTCTCCAGCGCACACCTAGCCGCTCCTACTCCTTCTCCTCCCCGCCACCGCTTCCGCCGATGACGTCCCCAAGTCCGCCGCCGCAGCCTACACGCGCCGGAGATCCACAGGTGAGAAACCAAAACTGGATCCTTTGTCCAGCTCCAGCAGGTCAACCTGGTAGTAATTCCTTGCAATTTTATTTTCTGCCCAGCTACGAGACTGGTTGGATCTATCACTTAATGATGCTGCGCCATCTTCTCTGCTCATACTTTCAAGGTAAATTTGGTTGCATCGGCAAAAATATAAGAGTTTGAGATCGTGCTGCTACATTTGATTTGTTTGCAATGGGGTGGTTGTGTTTGTGAAGCGAGCTGGGATGGCTGTTACCACGGCACTGTCATGTGGTCGCGCTCCATGACCGGCGGCGTTGCAGACGTGCTGGTGTTCCGCTGCAGATGCAGCGAGCGCTGCTGCAAGCAGAGCGATGGGTGTGTAGCAGGAGGAGAACCATGCGACAGTCGCGTCTGTACAAGTCGAAGGGATAATAATGTTCACGTGTTTGTTTTACACAAAGCTCACTTGAGAACCATGCGACTAGAATCGGATGGATGGCGAACTGACTGATTTCCTCCATTGGATGACGCCTAGCAGCACCGTTGGCCAAAAGCCGCATGGAGAAATTCCCATTCATAATGATAGATATGCTTCAAGAGATTTGGCACAGTCCCCCCACTCCAACGTGATGGACGCATCCCCATATGGGCTGGGTTTAGGGGTAATGGACAGCCCATACATGTAGGGCCGGTTGAGGGGTCTGTTTCGTAAAAAATAGAGTTAAGATTGGTTACTTGGATCTCCTCGTTGCTTTGCAGCATTTCAAAAAGAAGCCGGTTCTTACACTGGTTTATTTCTTTTCCTTTTATTTTTTCATTTTTATCCGGTTTCCTCCGTTTTTTTTTCATTTTCCCCTTCTCTTTTGTTTGGTTTTCTTATTTCTTCTCTGTTTTTTTTGCTTTTCACAGTTTCTTTCATTGTTTTTATCGGGTTTTCTTTTCTTGCTTACTTTCCTTCTTTTGTTCTTCGGCTTTTTGTTTCTTTCTTGGGTTTCAATGTTTTGTTCTTGTTTTCTTTAGTTTCTTTTTTTCCTTCTCCGTTTTTT